>NC_085138.1:111640959-111808459 GCF_035046485.1 Aedes albopictus | reverse complement strand
ATCTGCTCCCTTATTTTTGTAAGAAAGTAAGATGAATGTTTTACAGGTTTCATCGACCGGAGTGCCTCAATCGAACTAAGGCTATCCGAGAAGATGAAGAAATGGTCTACGGGCATGTTGGAAATCATCCCCAAAGCGAAATTGATTGCTGCCAGCTCAGCAACATAAACCGAACAAGGTTCCTGAAGTTTGCGGAAGGCGGTGAAATTTTCATTGAAGACACCGAAACCAGTGGATCCATTTATGCGAGACCCATCAGTGAAGAATCTCTTACAGGAATTGACATTTTGGTACTTTTCGTTAAAAATGCGAGGAATAGATAGACATCGAAGTTGATCTGGTATTCCATGAATAGCTTGTTTCATGGACAGATCGTATTTAACAGAGGAACTGTCATTAGTGAAGTGTACACGAGGAGGATTATAACTTGGTAGGCTTATGTCAGATGACATGTAGAACAGATAGATTCTCATGAATTTTGATTGAGTGTTCAGACTGAGCATTTCTTCGAAGTTTTCAATGACAAGTGTGTTGCTCACTCCACACTTGATAAGTAACCTTAGCGAGAGCTCCCAGAATCGGTTCTGGAGAGGTTTCACCCCTGCCAGGACCTCTAGGCTCGCATTATGCGTTGAGTGCATACAACCGAGAGCAATACGCAAACAACGGTATTGAATTCGTTCCAACTTTATTAGGTGGCAGTTTGCTGCTGAGTGGAAGCAGAAAGAGCCATACTCGAGAACAGAGAGAATAGTCGTTTTGTAAAGTTTTATGAGGTCTTCCGGGTGAGCACCCCACCATGTTCCGGTAATTGTGCGTAGAAAATTGATCCTTTGTTGACATTTTTGCACCAAATACTTGATTTGGGTACCCCAAGTGCCTTTTGAATCAAACCAGACCCCAAGGTATTTCGAAGTCAAAGACTGGTCGATTTCTATTCCCAAAAGATTGAGTTTCAGTTGGGCTGGGTTCCGCTTTCTAGAAAACACAACCAATTGAGTTTTTTGCGGAGCAAACTCGATCCCCAAATCTCTTGCCCAGATTGACAGATTATTTAGAGAATTTTGCAATGGTCTTTGCAACATTTCTGCATGTGGGCCTTTTAGAGAAACCACAGCATCATCTGCAAGTTGTCTTAGCGTGCATTGTCCTTCCAAGCAACTATCAATGTCTTTCACGTAAAAATTATAAAGCAAGGGACTTAAACATGAGCCTTGGGGTAGGCCCATGTAACTAATTCTGGAAGTTGTCAGTTGTCCGAGATTGAAGCTCATATGTTTTTCTGACAACAAATTATACAAGAAATTATTTAAAATTCCTGGAAGTCCACTATTGTGCAGTTTTTCTGACAATATTCCTATGGAAACTGAATCAAAGGCGCCCTTAATATCCAAGAAAACTGAAGCCAGTTGCTCCTTTTCCGCAAAGGCCAGTTGAATATCTGTTGAAAGCAACGCTAGACAATCGTTTGTTCCTTTGCCCTTGCGAAACCCGAACTGTGTATTTGAAAGCAAATCATTCGATTCAACCCAATGGTCGAGTCGTGATAGGATCATTTTTTCTAACAATTTCCTTAAACATGATAACATAGCAATTGGGCGGTATGAATTATGATCAGACGCTGGTTTACCAGGCTTTTGAATAGCTATTACTTTGACCTGTCTCCATTCTGGCGGAACAATGTTATTCTCCATCAATGAGTTGAACAGGTCCAGTAATCGTCTTTTCGCGATATCTGGGAGATTTTTAAGAAGATTGAACTTGATCATATCGCGTCCCGGAGCGGAATTGTTTGATGAAAGAAGAGCCATAGAAAATTCCAGCATAGTGAAGGGTCTGTCCAGAGAACCGTCTCCTGAGGATGTTTCCCAAGAAATCGGTTGTGCTGGGACTGAGTCTGGGCAGACCTTTTTCGCGAAGCTAAATATCCAACGGTTGGAGTATTCGTCACTCTCATTAGAAGAAGAGCGGTTTCGCATGTTGCGAGCCACTCTCCAAAGCGTTGTCATTGAAGTTTCTCTAGAGAGGCCCTCAATGAAGTGTCGCCAATAACTACGCTTCTTCGCTTTCAGCAGGTTCTTCAGCTGTCTTTCGAGCTTAGCATACTCTTGAAAAAGATCTGAAGTACCATGCCTACGAAAAGCTTTGAAAGCATCAGATTTTTTAAGATACAACTGGGTGCAATCATCATCCCAGCCTAGTGTGGCGGGTCTTCTTTTGAAAGTTGCACTTGGAACTCGTCGTTTTTGTGATTCTAATGCACTCTTGTATATCAGTTCTGACAGGAATCGATATTCATCCAAAGGTGGGAGGGGGTTGAATGATTCGATGCCAAAAGATACCGCTTCTGCATATTTTTGCCAATCGATATTCCTTGTGAGGTCAAAAGGAACCTGAATTGGTTGGTCTGACCTTTCACTATTATGCTTTATGGTGGTTATAATGGGCAAGTGATCACTACCATGAGGATCCTCGATTACCTTCCACAAGCAATCGAATGATAGTGAACTTGACCCCAGTGATAGGTCGAGACGACTTTCTTTGCCGTCAGATGCAATACGTGTCACTTCACCTGTATTTAAAATGTTCAAATTGAAATCGTCGCACAAATCATAGAAAATGGCCGCTCTATTATCATCATATGGTTCGCCCCACCCTGTACCATGTGCGTTCATATCACCCAGAATTAAAACTGGATGTGATAGTGCAGCAACCGCATTCCAAAGATGACGGCGGTTAATTGAAATTCTTGGAGGAATGTAAACGGAAGCTACGCAAAGTTCTTTACCCTTTACGTTTATTTGGCAAGCGACGATTTCTACGCCAGGATGAGTCGCGATTGGAATTCTATAAAATGAGTAAGTCTTTTTGATCCCCAAAAGAACCCCTCCATAATGGTCATCTCGATCCTGGCGTATAATGTTAAAATCGTGGAAGTTGAGTTCATCTTCAGAAGAAAGCCATGTTTCACAAAGGGCAAATATATCACAGTCAGAGTTGTGAATCAAAAACTTAAACAGGTCTAATTTAGGTTTTAGACTATGACAGTTCCACTGTAACACAGTGATCATATCTTGTACCTCACTTGATGAGTTATCCATCGAAAGATATGATCGCAGCAAGGAGGGGCCATGATTGTGTCAGATTCCGAAGATATTCTTCTACTGTAGGTATAAACATATCAATAATGCCTCTAAATGTTTCTGGAAGGCTGAGGGCATTATATAAGCGATCCACGAGAACCCTAAAAGTAAACAGTCCTCGCTTGGGTCTAGGAGGCTTGCTTGAAGTGCGAGGAACTTTGGTAGCTTTTTTCTTGCTACCTTGTCGAATATTTGTCTTTGAAGTGTATTTAACAGGCGGAGACGGGGATGACAGATTCTTGCTACAACATGGATCTGAAGCTAAAGGAACCTGATTATTCGGAGTTTTTAAATTTACCCCGCCTCCTTTGGCATTAGGCAAACTTTTGAGGGAAGACTTCAAAAAGACCTTTCGGCGCAATCCCGGGGAAGATGATGACTTCCTTTTTCCAGGTGCGTGTACAGGGGATAGACAAAATGATCGGGACAGGCAAAATTTTCACTTTTCAAAATGTGTTCAACTAGCTGTAACTTTTCGAAAAGTGCATCAAATATTCTCAAATTTTTACTGTAAGTTCATCAACTAGATGTGTATCAGTGGTCCAAAATTAGAAAAGATCGGGTCATTCTCCACGAAGTTAAAAAGATTCTTGAAAAAGGTAAAATTATTCGATAGCCAACTTTGAGCTATTATATCTCCGGATTCAATGAACCGATTGAAATGAAATTTTGACCATTTATGACTTACATAATGAGCTATGGAAAACCATTGACTCAACTTAATATTTTAAACAGGGAAGAAAATTATAACGATTAGATTACTTTTCTAATAAAACTCCAAATTTTCCAAAATATCAACATCGTTTCAAAATTTAAGATGCAAATTATAGTTCATTTAATTTCCCTCTAATTGACTTATATATAAATGTGTTTTGAAGGAAAGTAACAACATAGCTACCAATAAATTGAAAAAGTTATAGAATGCATATTAAAAATGGATCAATTTACTAAAAAATCGTGAAAAAATTAAAATCGCTATAATTTTGTCTCTTGTTAAAAATTTCAAGTTAAGTCAAATGTTTTCCAGAGTTCATTATGTAAGTCATAAATGGTCAAAATTTCATTTCAATCGGTTCATTGAATCCGGAGATATAACAGCTCAAAGTTGGCTATCGGATAATTTTACCTTTTTCAAGAATCTTCATAACTTTGAGGAGAATGGTCCGATCTTTTTCAAATTTGAACCACTGATGCACAACTAGTTGATGCACTCACAGTAAAAAATTGAGAATATTTTATGCACTTTTCGAAAAGTTACAGCTAGTTGAACATTTTTTGAAAAGTGATAATTTTGCTTGTCCCGATCATTTTGTCTATCCCCTGTACCTCCGAAAGAGATCCACCCTCATCAGTTTCGCCATCGTCCTGATCATCGGAAGACAACTCCTGATAGGGATTTTCAACTGGGACAGCTGATTCAGACACGGAATCTGGTGTTTTAAAAGATTTCACCATCTCCGCATATGTCTGTTTGGAGCGCCTTATAATAGAGCGACTCTCATTTCGAATGCGTCTTTTGTAAGCCGGGCAAACTTGCAAGTCATGTGGATCTCCACCACAGTAGCTACATTTTTCCGCTTCCTGTGTGCAAGAGTCCTCCAAATGAGCTTGGTTGCATTTGCCACAACGGGGCTTGTTGTCGCAAAAGCTATCACTGTGACCAAACTGCTTGCATTTGGTACAATTAAAAACCTTCGGCCTAAAAAGATGCACTGGGTAAAAACCACCATCGATTACAACAAATTCCGGGAGGACGGAACCAGGAAAAGTCACTCGAAAAAACGCTGAAGGCGAGTACACCTTTTTATTTCCTTCCATGGAAGCCTTAGATAAGCGTTTACAGTCTAGGATAGCCACATCAGGAATTGACCTATTTTTGAATCGACCAAAGCCGGTCTTGATGTCCTCACATGTCAGCATTTCGTCGAGGATCTTCCCCTCCACCTCCACTTCTCGTGCTGGCACATAGACCGCGTATTCAACAGTAAACGCTTCGTGTTGAGCAATTTCATTTGCTGCTTTGTAGCTAGGTGCGGTAACACGCAGCTTGGATGCTTTCACTTGGTGAATAACGGTCCCAGGATACTTACGCGTCAGCTCTCGAGAGATCGAAAGTATATTCAATGGTTTGCATTTGCGCCGGAAATAGACAACCCAAGGCCCAGGCGAAGATGGCTGATAAAACCGCGTACGAGCAATAATATCATTGGGAGGCGTTTCGCCTCCATTGGATTCATCCATGCGCAGGAGAAGAATTAATACAAAATTGGTTTATATTTTAACACACTTTGTGTGGAACGTTAGCTAATAAGAAGAAAAAAAAAACCGGCAAAAAAAAATTCACAAGAAAAAAATATATATATATAAAGAGAAAAAATTTTTACAATTGCTCACTCTGGCCTCAGCCCACTGTTGAGCCTCAGCCCACTGTAGAGCCTCAGCCTACTGTTATTGCAAAGTGGACAAACAACTAACACGTGATGACGTGATGAGCGGAGGAATGGGACAACACAAAACGAGATCGAATATCGATTATACTTATCGAGTGTATAGATAGCTGTTTGTTGGTGATGCCTCGGATGCACAGACAAAACGCTGCTGCTGCTTTTGTATCACCCGTCACACTCGTCACCGCCGCCGCCGCGCGCCGCTGTTGTTGTCGGGCCCGCTATTGATGGCGTGGGTAATTAAATTTCCGTTGCACAGTGCACTATTCCAATGCCTGCTTCCTTCCCGCGATCGCGGATCGCCCAAGACAATCGTCTTCGTCCTCGGTAGGATAAATAACTCGCGATATAAAAAACCACTAGGTGGGCAAAAAAACTCCACCGGCTACAAAGCGATTGACTGCGATTCAGACACGGTACACACGACCGGCTGCTTCAAACGATCGGTAAGGAATGAATTTCAGGGCCTTATACAAGGATATTGTAGCTTCCATTTGGTGCTTAGAGAACCCAAATCGGTTGACAGATGACTGAGATATTTATTATGGTACCCTTGGTCCAAAATCTCTCAAAAAGTTAACCTGTATTACTCCCAAGTACTCTTTGAAAGATATCTCGGTAATCAAATGTCCAACCCTAATGAAATTGTATAGGGTTCTTCTAGAATGTTGTAGCTTTCATTTGGTGCCAGGATAACCGGAATCGGTTGGCAGACGGCTAAGATATTTATTATTATACAATTGGTCAAACATCTCAAAAAGTTTAGTTGTATAAATCCTAAGTACTCTTCGAAAGATATCTCGGTAACCAAATGTCCAATCGAAATAAAATTTCTGGGTGATCTACTAGGATGCTGTAGCTTTCATTTGGTGCCAAGAGAACTTAAATCGATTGACAAACGGCCGAAATATTTATTATGTTACACTTGGTCAAAAATCTTAAAAAGTTTAGAAGTATGACTCATAAGTACTCTTCGAGAGATATCTCGATAACCAAACGTCCAATCGAAAAAAAAATTCAATAGCGTTCTACTAGGATGTAGTAGCTTTCATTTGCTTCCAAGAGAACTCAAATCGGTTGACAGACGGCTGAGAAACGTGCGTGACTTTTTTTGTAACGCACATACACACACACACACACATACACACATACACACACACACACACATACAGACATTTGCTCAATTCGTCGAGCTGAGTTGATTGGTATATGTGACTCGGCCCTGCGGGCCTCGGATTGAAAGTCGGTTTTCCAAGCGCTATTTATACCCTTCTTATGGGTGTAAGAAGGGTAAAAAGAATTTATTGAAATACTCTTCGTAAGATATCTCAGTAATCAAATGTCGAATCGAAATAAAATTTCAGGGCCTTATACAAGGATATTGTAGCTTCCATTTGGTGCTTAGAGAACCCAAATCGGTTGACAGATGACTGAGATATTTATTATGGTACCCTTGGTCCAAAATCTCTCAAAAAGTTAACCTGTATTACTCCCAAGTACTCTTTGAAAGATATCTCGGTAATCAAATGTCCAACCCTAATGAAATTGTATAGGGTTCTTCTAGAATGTTGTAGCTTTCATTTGGTGCCAGGATAACCGGAATCGGTTGGCAGACGGCTAAGATATTTATTATTATACAATTGGTCAAAAATCTCAAAAAGTTTAGTTGTATAAATCCTAAGTACTCTTCGAAAGATATCTCGGTAACCAAATGTCCAATCGAAATAAAATTTCTGGGTGATCTACTAGGATGCTGTAGCTTTCATTTGGTGCCAAGAGAACTTAAATCGATTGACAAACGGCCGAAATATTTATTATGTTACACTTGGTCAAAAATCTTAAAAAGTTAAGAAGTATGACTCATAAGTACTCTTCGAGAGATATCTCGATAACCAAACGTCCAATCGAAAAAAAATTCAATAGCGTTCTACTAGGATGTAGTAGCTTTCATTTGCTTCCAAGAGAACTCAAATCGGTTGACAGACGGCTGAGAAACGTGCGTGACTTTTTTGTAACGCACATACACACACACACACATACACACATACACACACACATACAGACATTTGCTCAATTCGTCGAGCTGAGTTGATTGGTATATGTGACTCGGCCCTGCGGGCCTCGGATCGAAAGTCGGTTTTCCAAGCGGTATTTATACCCTTCTTATGGGTGTAAGAAGGGTAAAAAGAATTTATTGAAATACTCTTCGTAAGATATCTCAGTAATCAAATGTCGAATCGAAATAAAATTGCAGGGCTTTATACAAGGATATTGTAGCTTCCATTTGGTGCTTAGAGAACCCAAATCGGTTGACAGATGACTGAGATATTTATTATGGTACCCTTGGTCCAAAATCTCTCAAAAAGTTAACCTGTATTACTCCCAAGTACTCTTTGAAAGATATCTCGGTAATCAAATGTCCAACCCTAATGAAATTGTATAGGGTTCTTCTAGAATGTTGTAGCTTTCATTTGGTGCCAGGATAACCGGAATCGGTTGGCAGACGGCTAAGATATTTATTATTATACAATTGGTCAAAAATCTCAAAAAGTTTAGTTGTATAAATCCTAAGTACTCTTCGAAAGATATCTCGGTAACCAAATGTCCAATCGAAATAAAATTTCTGGGTGATCTACTAGGATGCTGTAGCTTTCATTTGGTGCCAAGAGAACTTAAATCGATTGACAATCGGCCGAAATATTTATTATGTTACACTTGGTCAAAAATCTTAAAAAGTTTAGAAGTATGACTCATAAGTACTCTTCGAGAGATATCTCGATAACCAAACGTCCAATCGAAAAAAAATTCAATAGCGTTCTACTAGGATGTAGTAGCTTTCATATGCTTCCAAGAGAACTCAAATCGGTTGACAGACGGCTGAGAAACGTGCGTGACTTTTTTTGTAACGCACATACACACACACACACACACACACACATACACACATACACACACACACACATACAGACATTTGCTCAATTCGTCGAGCTGAGTTGATTGGTATATGTGACTCGGCCCTGCGGGCCTCGGATCGAAAGTCGGTTTTCCAAGCGGTATTTATACCCTTCTTATGGGTGTAAGAAGGGTAAAAAGAATTTATTGAAATACTCTTCGTAAGATATCTCAGTAATCAAATGTCGAATCGAAATAAAATTTCAGGGCCTTATACAAGGATATTGTAGCTTCCATTTGGTGCTTAGAGAACCCAAATCGGTTGACAGATGACTGAGATATTTATTATGGTACCCTTGGTCCAAAATCTCTCAAAAAGTTAACCTGTATTACTCCCAAGTACTCTTTGAAAGATATCTCGGTAATCAAATGTCCAACCCTAATGAAATTGTATAGGGTTCTTCTAGAATGTTGTAGCTTTCATTTGGTGCCAGGATAACCGGAATCGGTTGGCAGACGGCTAAGATATTTATTATTATACAATTTGTCAAAAATCTCAAAAAGTTTAGTTGTATAAATCCTAAGTACTCTTCGAAAGATATCTCGGTAACCAAATGTCCAATCGAAATAAAATTTCTGGGTGATCTACTAGGATGCTGTAGCTTTCATTTGGTGCCAAGAGAACTTAAATCGATTGACAAACGGCCGAAATATTTATTATGTTACACTTGGTCAAAAATCTTAAAAAGTTTAGAAGTATGACTCATAAGTACTCTTCGAGAGATATCTCGATAACCAAACGTCCAATCGAAAAAAAAATTCAATAGCGTTCTACTAGGATGTAGTAGTTTTCATTTGCTTCCAAGAGAACTCAAATCGGTTGACAGACGGCTGAGAAACGTGCGTGACTTTTTTTGTAACGCACATACACACACACACACACATACAGACATTTGCTCAATTCGTCGAGCTGAGTTGATTGGTATATGTGACTCGGCCCTGCGGGCCTCGGATCGAAAGTCGGTTTTCCAAGCGGTATTTATACCCTTCTTATGGGTGTAAGAAGGGTAAAAAGGCACGCATACATTTGAATGTGATTACCTCTATGGCGCCTGCCACGTCAGGTTGCAGGTCAATGTGGGGAAGGGGAAGGAAGTGATGATTGCAATCGTTTGTATCCACATCAGTCCGAATATTCTTTTGCGTCTGCACGCTAAGACCGCTCAGCACCTAGAATGTGTAAGACCTACTTATTAGTGCATAATTTCCAGACCACACAAAAATGTGTAGCAGCTACACATTCACAAAAACAGCTCGTACACTCTTCTAGATGCAAAATGTCGGTATTTTTTTTTGTTCACCAAGGTTACTAGTAAACCTAGCTAGATTGCCGTACAATTTTTTTTTTTTGAGAATTTCACGAATCTGTGGACGCAGGAGAACGCATTTTGTAAATGTGCAAGGGTTTCACATTTTTGGTGTAGTTTGGAAATTATGCACTTTAGTGCTGATCGGTTTTAGGGTGTGCACAAACTCACGCGGATGTCGGAGTGTTGGTGGGATATGATTGACAGAGTGTTCATACACTGGTGCGTGGATGCCATGCGTAAGGTGATAGATCAGTGCGATTATTACAATGAAGCTAATGCGGCACAGTTCTCTTGATTACATAACTTGTAGGCGTAATCTGATAGAGTGACACTGTGCTATGAAAGCTGGGAGCAAGGGATACAGCTTTCAACCGTTTCTGGTTCTGGATCAATAAACATATGAATATACATGAGTTGTATATATCAAAAGGAGAATATAGAGCAAATGGATAGAAATATAGGGGAGACTGAGGAGACTTGATCCCTGGGGAGACTTGTTCCCCCCATATTTTCTCGGAATCAAAAACATTTTTCTTCTAGCATAATTTTTCCAAAACTACTCCTGGACAAACGACTATGTTTTGACTACAAGTGATTTCGATTGTACATTGCCTTATTTTTTAACGGCTGATGGTTTGTTTTCAGTCCTTCAGAAATCTTTTAGGCGATTCCGAAAAATCCCAATAACTTTGTGAAAATTGCACCAAATCGTGTCAAAATTTCACTGCAAATAGTTTAAATAAAATATTTTCAAACTTATTTATCCAAATAAGGCTGCTGTTAACATATTTTAATTAATTCAGCTTAGTGTACACAACAGTGACATGGGGAGACTTGATCCCTCGAGGATTACACACACGTTATACATGTGAAAAATAAAATTCTATTCGGAAGCCTCTATTTACTTGGAATTCTAGTCTATTCAACGATAAAATGTGTCAGATAATTATAACTTTAGTACAAACCAAGAAAAGGGGGATCAAGTCTCCCCATTTTGAAAATACGGCATATCCTTAAAAATTTAAGGAAATCTTACAATTTCAAACACTCCATGTTCATCGAAAATACAAGAAAACTCGATAAGAAAATGAAAAGGAAGACTCTGGAATTATTTTCCCTTTAAATAAACCATGTGCTCAAAGGGGGATCAAGTGTCACCCATTTTTGAAAAATACATCATAAGACATACCTCCACAGTTTTGAAAACTTTAACAGTAATTTCAAGGTCTTCTGTTGTGTATTAACTTGCAATAGATGTTTACCTGCCATTTTGAACGGAAATCGGATCTAATTTTGTGTTTTTTCTTAAAGTTTCAGGTAAATTAAGGAAAAGGGATCAAGTCTCCCCAGTCTCCCCTACATAGTAGAAGAAAAGGTATGGACCACGGATTGATCCCAGGACCTTCTGCATATGAATCAGGTGCAGTAGCCACTAGACCACCAAGCCCGTCTTCAAGATGTTGCTCTAAAGATTTCTTCAAAAAATGCAATTCTAGAAGAAAAAAAAAACAATTTGACAAAGATTCGGAGATTATTTTGGAGATTTATTCTAAAAATCCTCTCCTTTGAAAATGCAGTATTTTTCTTTCAAAACTATTGTTTAAATTTCTTCAGAGTTTTCTTAGGTTTCGCTGCATATATTCAGAGGTTTCCTTAGGTGTTATTTTTGGAATGTCCTTTAGAAAATTCTCAAGAGATTCTGAAAGTGTCTCCAGAACTTCCTCCAGGTTCCTTTAGCGATTGCTTAGGGCTGATATAGACAGCGATTCCATAGAAAAACGATATAGTGCAACTCGATTATCGTTAAACTTGGTGGGTTTGTAGTTCATCGAAAATAATTAGTCCCGTATTTTTTCATTTCGTCATTAGGGTGATCAATTTTCAGATAGGGTGGTCCTAAAAATCAAGGTTTATGAAAATTAAAAGTTTTCAAAAATTCATAACTCTTGAACCAGTTTACCGATTTTAAATTACCTGTAGTAATTTCCCAGAAAGTCTTGGCTGAGAATTCTGGCAACATTTATTAAGTACTGGAAAAACTTGTAATTAGAAGGCACGAAATGTTGCTAATTGGCAAATTGAGAGATGAAATTTGTGAAAAAAATCGCGTTCTGGTGGGATTCGAACCCACGACTCCGTATTCGCTAGACCGGCGCTTTAACCAACTAAGCCACAGAACAGGTAATGGTTCTGCGGAATAGAAAGCCAAACTGACTTCGAAGCCGCACCATGAACACTCCTATTTCACAAACTCATCTCTCTTTTCGGCTTAGATGCCAATCCACAACACACTCCTGTTTGTGCCCACTACCTACAAGTGCGAGCGAGTTATTTATATGAAGCCGAGACTTACTCTCGCACTCCGCATCCGCATACCTAGTAGGTTGTCCCAAAAATTGCACATGGTCGAAAAGCTTGGGGGCTCACCCTGCAAATGATAGTTAAGGGTGTGAGAAACAAACTTTTGTATGACGGCAACTTTCAGAAATGACGTTTAGAGGTCGCCCCGGCGAGATTTTTGAAAAATGGCCATTTTTCGTAATAAATTTCATACAAATATTTTTAACCGTGCAAAAATTGGCAATACCCACTATTTTTATATTTTTTATAGCTTGATATAGATCCAAACTACCTAAGAAAAATAATAAACAACATGTTTTGAGGTTAACTTTTTGATACCGATTTTTTGAATTCACTAAAATTTGTCATTTTTTGATACACTGTGCATTTTACCCATCATAAAAAGTATCTGAATCTAATTCTAATTTAAAACAATTTCCATAAAAAGATAGGAAATTGTATGAGGAAAAACATTGCCAAAGACAGCATTGCGTTTTTTCTATCCGTTTTAGAGTTATTCACGATTTACTATTTGGTGAAATTTTGATTTTCAGGTATTTTTTTAAAATCACAAAAGAACTGCCCGAAAACACATACAAAGTAAAAAATCACGTATACTCAACAAGTTTTTGCCTTCATTGTGTTTAGGAATTACGGTGGCATCATTTATTGAATTTTTGTTTCCGTTGACAAATCCATTTTCTTTGATATAGAAAGGTATCTACTAGCGAGAAACTTTATCATTTGGTACCATTTTGAGATGCCTCAGTAGGCCATGGCATATTTAACGGTTATGTACTGACAATGGTTTATACGAGCATAATACACAATCAAACGCAAGGCACATTTTCTATATCATTTAGAAGGTGATACATTCCGCAAAACATGCCGTTTTGGTTTTCAATGATGTTGTTCAAATCGTTCAAAGACATGAATAAAACGTTTTAGTAGTCCCTATCATTTTAATCAACATATAGGACGATAAAAATGATGTCACTTGTTTACGTCCTAAACTGTTGTTTACCAATAATAGCCTACCTTGTCTTATTGTATGCCGTGTATGTGTTATGGTAATCAAATTGTTCTAACCTTGGATAACATTACGTTAACTCGCTGGTTCATCTTATCCCACGCGTTTCAATTTGCCTCGGTGTATATATTTTCGGTGTTGATAAGATAGTTCAGGTCAGTAAATGTAAAAAAGACATGCTCTGCTTTTTAGAATGTCTTGAATTGGAACTTAATAGTATCTAAAAATTGGTACCTATTCTTACGTAAAATGTTCGTAATCGCGATTTGAATTTGGTATGGATCAACGTATTCGCCTTTATTCACTTTGTCATTGTTTCCTGGGCTGTTTCACTGATCCAGGACTCATACGTCTTCGTGTAGAAAAATAATTGAGAATAACGACAGGAAAGTAAGATAAACGCGAAAATATGGTCAACATTTTGTGGAGAATATCTTTAAAAAATCAATAGGCAGTACGAAACTTGTCAAGAGAACTAGCTTTTTAATAAATTCTGCTAGTTAATTTCTATATGAAGGGATTGAATAACAAAAAAAAATCAATTAATGATGTCACCATAATTCCATAACACAATCGAGACAAAAACTTGTTGAGCATACGTGATTTTTTACTTTGTATGTGTTTTTGGGAAGTTCTTGAATACCTAAAAATTCAAATTTCACCAAATAGTAAATTGTGAATAACTCTTAAACGGATAGAAAAAACGCCATGCTGTCTTCGGCAAAGTTTTTCCTCATAAAATTTTCTATCTTTTTATGGAAATTGTTTTAAATTAGCATTAGATTCAAATACTTTTTATGATGGGTAAAATGCACAGTACAACAAAAATTGACAAATTTTAGTAAATTCAAAAATTTAGTATCTAAAATTTACCTGTAAAACATGTCGTTAATTATTTTTCCCAGTTAGTTTGGGTCTATATCAATATGTAAAAAATATAAAAATAGTGGGTATTACCAATTTTTGTACGGTAAAAATATTTGTATGAAATTTATTACGAAAAATGGCCATTTTTCAAAAATCTCGCCGGGGCGACCTCTAAACGTCATTTCTGAAAGCTGCCGTCATACAAAAGTTTGTTTCTAACACCCTCAGCTATCATTTGCAGGGTCAGCCCCCAAGCTTTTTGACCATGTGCAATTTTGGGACAACCTAATACCTAGCCACCAGGCAGTTTGTTTTGCTGGTGTCTAATTAGTATGCGTCGAGAGCTCGGCACGGTCGGACGCTCGGACGACCGAACTGCGCCAAGTGACGCAAGCAAGGGTACAATGATACATATTGCCCATTTTACTGGCATTTTACCAGGTTAGCTGGTATGTCTGAAACATACTGGAAAAACTTGTAATTAGAAGGCACGAAATGTTGCTAATTGGCAAATTGAGAGATGAAATTTGTGAAAAAAATCGCGTTCTGGTGGGATTCGAACCCACGACTCCGTATTCGCTAGACCGGCGCTTTAACCAACTAAGCCACAGAACAGTTGGTTAAAGCGCCGGTCTAGCGAATACGGAGTCGTGGGTTCGAATCCCACCAGAACGCGATTTTTTTCACAAATTTCATCTCTCAATTTGCCAATTAGCAACATTTCGTGCCTTCTAATTACAAGTTTTTCCAGTATGTTTCAGACATACCAGCTAACCTGGTAAAATGCCAGTAAAATGGGCAATATGTATCATTGTTTATTAAGTAATCTTTACGAAAGTTTCTGAAAAAAAAACCTAGTTAATCCACCTAGCGGTGCTGGCACCTTTCTCGTGCCTTCGAAAACCCATTTCAACAAAACTCAAATGATATGTTGATGAATACCGTATCTTACCGATTTTGGCAACACGAGGTGAATTTTATGTTGCCAAAATCGGTAAAAATTGTGATTTTACAAATTTTATGCGTTATTTTGACTTATTTTATCAATATGGACTATTCAAAAGTAACAAAACGCTCCCCTTAGGTGACGTTCATAAATTACGTCATGATCTAGGTCATGATTTAAAAAATTGTCGTTTTTGAAAACTTAATGAATTTATATTTTTTTAATAGAGGTAAAGCTGAAAAGATGTGTTTAACCCTAAAAGGGATACCTTCATGGCCTCAGTTTCGTCACCTCGCTGAGTGTGTTCCATCAAAGACGAGCTCTGAAAGGCGCCTGGGGTCCAATGGACCCCAGGTATCCCTTGTAGGGTTAAGATGATTACACGATAAAAATTTTTTATCAAAAATTTGTGTTGCCAGAATCGATAAAAAAATGTTGCCAAAATCGGGTGTTGCCAAAATTGGTAAGAAAGTGTATAGCACTTTCATATGTTAAATAAAAATCCATTTTATGGCACCAGAGGGCCCATATAGCCGAGGCGGTAAACGCACGGGTATTCAGCATGACCATGCTGAGGGTGACGGGTTCGATTCCCGGTCGGTCCAGGATCTTTTCGTAAAGGAAATTTCCTTGACTTCCTTGGGCATAGAGTATCTTCGTGCCTGCCACACGATATACGCATGCAAAATGGTCATTGGCAGAGGAAGCTCTCAGTCAATAACTGTGGAAGTGCTCATAGAACACTAAGCTGAGAAGCAGGCTTTGTCCCAGTGAGGACGTTACGCCAAGAAGAGGGGGAGGCACCAGAAATCATATCGTTTATATAACTTTTGATGTTTGAGCCACAAAATCTTAAGAAAAAGCCGCTATCTTGAATTTTGAGCCGAAATCATGGATTTTAGACTGCTGGATATCCCGGTCACCATTTCTGGACTCCGGACATCTTCCCCATACCATACAGGGGATACTCAAAATAACTGGGACAGGTAAAATTATCACTATTTTAAAAATGTTCACCTCGCTGTAACTTTTCGAAGAGGGCATCAAATATTCTCAAATTTTTACTGTAAGTTCATTAACTAGTTGTGTATCAGTGGACAAAATTTGGTAAAGATCGGGCCATTCTACACGAAGTTATGAACATTCTAGAAAAAGGTGTAATTATCCGATTGCCAACTTTGAGCTGTTGTATCTCCGGATTCAATGAACCGAATACAATGAAATTTTGATCATTTATGACTTATATAATGAGCTATTAAAAACTTTTGACAAAACTTAAAATTCTTTACACGAAAGAAAATTATTACGATTGGATTATTTTTACCCTTCTTACACCCATAAGAAGGGTATAAATATCGCTCGAAAAACCGACTTTCGATCCGAGGCCCGGAGGGCCGAGTCTCATATACCAATGAACTCAGCTCGACGAACTGAGCAAATGTCTGTATGTGTGTATGTGTGTGTATGTGTGTATGTGTGTGTGTGTATGTGCGTTACAAAAAAAAGTCACGCACGTTTCTCAGCCGTCTGTCAACCGATTTGAGTTCTCTTGGAAGCAAATGAAAGCTACTACATCCTAGTAGAACGCTATTGAATTTTTTTTCGATTGGACGTTTGGTTACCGAGATATCTCTCGAAGAGTACTTATGAGTCATACTTCTAAACTTTTTAAGATTTTTGACCAAGTGTATCATAATAAATATTTCGACCGTTTGTCAATCGATTTGGGTTCTCTTGGCACCAAATGAAAGCTACAGCATCCTAGTAGATCGCCCAGAAATTTTATTTCGATTGGACATTTGGTTACAGAGATATCTTTCGAAGAGTACTTCAGATTTATACAACTAAACCTTTTGAGATTTTTGACCAAAAGTATCATAATAAATATCTTAGCCGTCTGTCAACCGATTTCGGTTATCCTGGCACCAAATAAAAGCTACAACATTCTAGTAGAACCCTATACAATTTCATTAGGATTGGACATTTGGTTACCGAGATATCTTTCAAAGAGTACTTGGGAGTAATACAGGTTAACTTTTTGAGAGATGTTTGACCAAGGGTAAGGGTACCATAATAAATATCTCAGCCGCCTGTCAGCCGATTTGGGTTCTCTAAGCACCAAATGAAAGCTACTATATGCTTGTATAAGGCCCTGAAATTTTATTTCGATTCGACATTTGATAACTGAGATATCTTACGAAGAGTATTTCAATAAATTCTTTTTTTTATTATATTCACTTGTTATCGTGCATTTGTTTTTGATCAGTCTATGGGAAATTATTTTTCAATAAATGATGCTGACCTCATACAAAGTGTATACTAGCAGGTTATTGTTTTCAACAAAATTATAAATAACAAATTACAAATACACAGGAATTTTATGGAAACTAACAATATGTTAAATGAAAGTTTTGAAGAACCAGACAGCCAAAATAACTAGCTAATGCCAAAACTGATTAACTTAGTAGATATATCATTTTTGTCGTTTTTACACCATAACCATGAATACCAAGTACTTCGGAGCTAATTTAATTGACTGATTTAGACAAAGTGTATCTCGCTGATTTTCTTTCCCATTTGTTAATCGATTCAAGATCTTTCAGCAGTTAATAAAAGATACAAAATTCCAGAATATGTAAGCTATTTTTTAAACATTCCATACAAGACTCTAGGAAGTGTCTGGCATTTCTGGTAGTTTAGTCCATGGTCCATGATGCTATTTTGGAAACCAATCCACTAGATGCCAAATCCACAATATATTCTAGAGCTTTTGGTCAATTCCACAAAACAAATATGTTAAATACAAATAATACAACAATAATTTTAATAAGTGTAAGAAGGGTTCTGTGCACCATAGGTGGATTAAATCGGGTTTTTCAATATAACTCCAATTATTTCAAAATTTCATCATCGTTTCAAAATTCGAGATAGTAATTATAGTTCATTATAATACCCTCCAATTGACTTGAATATATTTATATTTTAAAGGAAAGTAACCAAATAGCCGGCATTAAATTGAAAAAGTAATGGGATGCATATGAAAAATATATCAATTTACTAAAAAAACATAGAATAAATGAAAACGCCATAACTTTTTTTCTTATTAATAATTTCTAATTAGGTAAACTATTTTTTAAAGTTCATTATATAAGTCATAAATGATCAAAATTTTATTGCATTCGGTTCATTGAAACCGGAGATACGACAGCTCAAAGTTGGCAATCGGATAATTACACCTTTTTCTAGAATTTTCATAACTTCGTGTAGAATGGCCCGATCTTTACCTAATTTTGTCCACTGATACACAACTAGTTGATGAACTTACAGTAACAATTTGAGAATATTTGATGCCCTTTTCGAAAAGTTACAGCGAGTTGAACATTTTTTGAAAAGTGAAAATTTTACCTGTCCCATTTATTTTGAGTATCCCCTGTATATACCCTAACCATATTGCATGGTTTTAAGGCCTAAAACTCCATTAAACAACCGTCATCTTGAATTTTGAGCTGCCATCATAGATATACTGGTCGTAATTTTTGGAGTCCAGACATCTTCCCCATACCAAATATACCCATGTTGCATGGTTTTGGAGCCGAAAACTCCATGAAATAGCCGCCATTTTGGATTTTATTCCGCCATCTTGGATATTTTGGTCGTCAATTTTGGACTCCGGACATCTTCCCCATACCAAATATACTCTACCCATATTGTATGGCTTTAGGGCCTAAAACTCCATTTAACAGCAGCCATCTTGAATTTTGAGCCGCCATCTTTGATTCTAGACTGCCATCTTCCATCCCATACCAAATACATACACTCATATTTCATGGATTTAGGACCTAAAACTCCATTGAATAGCAGCCATCTTGAATATTCAGCTGCCAACTTGGATTTTTGACCGCTATCTTGGATATTTTGGTCTCCATTTTTGGGCTCGCGACATCTCTCTCATACCAAATATATCCATATTGCATGGTTTTCGGACCTAAAACTAAATTAAATAGCCGCCATCTTGGATATTAGACCGCCATCTTAGATATTTTGGTCGCCATTTTTGGACTCCGGACATTTTCCCCATAACAAACATGGGTATGCATGGTTTTGGGGCCTTAAACTCCATGAATGTTGAGCCGCCATCTTGGATTTTAGACCGCCATCTTGGATATTCTGAACGCCATTTTTGAACTCCGGACAACTTCCCCACACCAAATATACCCATATTGCATGGTTTTAGGGTCATAAACTCCATTAAACAACCGCCATCTTGAATTTTGAGCCGCAATCTTGGATTTTAGTCCGCCATCTTGGATATTCTGGTCGCCACGTTTGGACTCCGGACATTATCTCCATACCAAATATACCCATATTGCACATCTTCTCCATACCAAATATACCCATATTGCATGGTTTTAGGATTAAAAATTTTCAACCGTCATCTTGGATTTTAGACCGCCATCTTGAATATTCTGGTCGCCATCTTGGATATTGGACCGATATTGGAGATTTTCTTGTCTACAGTATTTATTTCCGCACAAAATTCGTCAACCATGCTAAAGGTTACAAAAATCGGCGCAGCTTGATGTGTCGCATGATGGTTCAGTTTTACATATGACCAGTTCCACCGGTGCTGGTCCGGATTACTAAAATGGCCATGACTCCGGAACGCCTTGACCGATCCTAACCATTTTCAATACCAAACAATGCAGTGATATTCGTGTTCGATTCGTGCTATAATCCGTAAAATCGGTCAGTGGGAAGTGCCTTAAAAGTGAGTGACCTTTATTTGTACACATACATACATACACACATACACACACACAGACATCATCTCAATCCGTCGAACTGAGTTGATTGGTATATGTGACTTGACTTCAAAAAATCATATCTCGAAAACTATGCATCGTAGAACAAACTTTTTTAGTGAAAACTACGCCAAATTACTCAGCAATCCGATAAAAATACACTGAGAAAAAAGTTTCCCAGAAAATTTTTCACCATAGAGAAAAAACGTCTAAAAATGCTGATAAAAGTACCGTCTGTATCATAGATTATTTTGAACAAAATTTTTCCTAGCGCAAAAATTTATGTTCTTCATTTCGTTCTTTGACGCCAAAATGGAATCTCTTACCGTTTTAGAGATATAGCCAAAAAACCAACGGTCAGTCGCTATATTTTCATAGGAAGCCATCTACAACAGCGGCCGTTCACCTGTTGCAACATGTTTGCTTTACAATGAGCAAATGACATACGCTAATTGTAACGTAACTTTGACACTAACGTGCATCGGAGTACACTGACAGCACATATATAGCACTTGAGTGCCTTTTAAATGCAACAACTTATCAAATTTTGAAATTAATGGATTTGTAACTAGAAAGCGTTGCAAATAACAAGTTTACAACGAGCAAACGCATATTTCAACGTATTTTTTTTTCAATCAAAGCAATCATATGCCGTTAAAGATGAGTGGATATCAGGTAACTATAGGGCACTGCATGAAATTCTCTCCTTCCTTTTCACTCTTACAGATTTTTTGTAAACAACAAGGCCAAGAAACGTCAAAATTCCATACAAAATTAAAACAATGAAGTGCACTATAAGGTCTTTTTACACAGGTAAAGCTTTATTTTGTTTTTATAGAGTTTTTGTTGCTTAAATGATCATTGGTATGTAGATTCTTCTATACACCATAAAGAGACATTCTCCACTCAATATTTAATAAATAGCATGGTCTGTGCATAATGTGTTTGTATAATGTGCTTTAGAAAAAACACTAATTTAAAACTTAACGGAACTTTAAATGATATATACCATGAATGAGAGGAACAAACATGTACTCTCTGGAGCGGATCTGGTGTGATGGTTACAGCTCGTGACTGTCACGCCGAGGACCTGGGATCGAATCCGTCGATTTCACTAAAAAAAGTTTGTTCTGCGATGCATAGTTTTTGAGATATGATTTTTTGAAGTTTGGGGTATTTTTAAAAATTTGGGAAAATTGTGAAATTTCATCTAGCGTTTTTCGGGAAAATAGTCAACTATGATTTTTTTGAATTCCAAATTTGATCATATATCCACGACCTCTAGCTCTGGTAAAATTTTCATTGAAATCGGAGACCCTTCGGCCCAAACCTGTTCGGTAATAAAAAAAATATCCCCGTGTACGAGAAATGCAAAACGCCCGGTAATGCTTCTGTAAAGACCCTTTGGAAAAGCACGAGATATTTCCAAAAGAATTCCATGGAGAAATATCTGGAGGAATCTCTGGAAAAATTCTTGTCGGTTTTTCTGGATGAATCCAGGTTGAAGTTTCTGGACACATTCTGGCAGGAATTTTCAATGGAATTCTCAGAGCAATTCCTGAACAAATCTCTGGTGAACTTCCTTAAGAAATACCTGAAAGACTTTTTAAAGAAAGTCCGATAAAGAATTTCTGGAAAAATCTTCCAGGAAAATTTCTCAGGAATCCTGGAAAGAATTTTGGAAAAATAAACCTTTTAAAATTTCCTAAAGGAGTCTGTAGAAGATTTTTTTAGAGAAATCCGTGGAGAAATTTCTGGAGGATTTCTGAACTTTTCTGATGGGATAAGAAAGAATCCTCGTACGTAATTTTCAAAGAATTGATGACGGAATTTCTGAGCCATCGAAGGTAGAAATGTAGAGGAGTTCTTGAGACAGTTTTGTAGGATTTTCTAGAGCCATTCTGAATAAATTTATGGCAGATGTTCTAAAAAAAACTTTCGAAAAGAATTTATAAAAAACTTATTTCAAGACTTTTTAATAGAATCCTTGGGAAAATTCCGAAAGGAATCCAAGAAGAATTTTACGAGGGCATTCCGGGCAGAATTTTAAATAAATTCACTAGAAAATTTTCTGGAGGAATCGCTTTGAAAATTTCTGATGGTTTTTTATAGGAATCAATGGAGTAATGTCTGAAGATATCTATGGATTGTTCTCCAAATACATCGCCTTATAAATTTCTGGAGGAATCTTTCAAATAATTTTTAAGGTATCACTATTTATTTTCTAAAAAAAACTATCCGTGGAATTTCTGAGAAATTCCAATGAAATATCTGAGATAATCCTTGTAAGAAACTCTATAAATTACTGGAGATAATTTATGTATGAATCTTTGGTAGAGCTCGTAGAGTTATTTCCGGGGAATTTTGAGGAGTATTGTATTGACGCCAATACTGGTAAGAAATATTTTGTATTTTTATTTTATCTCAAGAGCTCAGTGAGTAACTTGGAGTAACCTCGATGACACCACTGCTGAAGCGTCGAATTTCTCGGAAGTCTTGAAGGCGAAGATGAGCAACGCCAAGCTCGTGGATCTGGGAGCCGACGTGTGCAGTATCAAACTTACTCGTACAGGTGAAATGATCTTCGAGGCGCGATAAGGAGCGCACGGGTGCAGCCTACAAAAGTCTGGCTGATGAGGTCCTCGGCAAGGGTGTCGAGATAAGGGCTTTTTCAGCGGTGGTGACTTTGAAGGCGAAAAACCAAGACGAGATCACTGACGCTGAAGAGCTCATCACGGCATTGCGGCAACAGTGTGAGGTGCAGGTGGCTAACGCAGCTATTCATCTACGGAAGGTCTCAAGCCCAACAGGGACATAGTTAGCCTTAGTACAGCTACCTGTGGCGGACGCTAATAAGTCCGTTAAAGTAGCTGTTCGAGCCCGTATGAAGTTGATCATCAATATTAACTTCTTTTCTCGATCAGCCTAGATAGCTGTGTAGTGTCGGTAGCGATTGTCTCAATTGGCTAAGAATAACACTACGGACCGCCTGTTCCGGTGGTATGAATCCACCAACAGGTGACCCCTAATTCATGGTGTGATGCGGCTTTATGCTTACCGTGCCTAGGAATGAATGGCTAGGGGGGTCTAATAAAAACCTAACCGCTAACGGAGCCTGTGGAGTACCAGGGCGCCCTCCACAGTATGTAGCCCTTACTGCGCTAACCGGAGCAATGGTGCAGTGGACCTTGTGTTTCTCCGAGACAATCAGCTGCCCTTCTTTAGTCTCACTTGAGGCTAAATAAGGGCGGGATTATGAAGATGTTGTTAATTAGTTTAAATTTTCACCTATATGGTTTCGCATTATGCGATTTACACAGTGTATTCTGTGTATCCTCGCCTTTGGCGTTTTCCAATCGATACCGATTTGGTTTTATTGTTGCTGTTCTTTGTTGTGCTGTTGTTGCGAAGAGTTCAATCTTACCTAGTTTGGGTAGTGGCTACGGTTAGGATAGCTCAGATCAATCTTCAGCATAAAAGAACAGCAACGATCAATCTTTGCAGACTTATGCAAAATGGTACAGCCCAAGTGGCCTTAGTACAAGAACCTTACTTTCGTAAGGGAAATTTCTATCTAGGAAACCTTGTGAACCCGGTGTTTGCCACTTTCAGTAAACATGAAATGGCAAACTCGCGTGTCATGCCTCGAGCCTGTGTGCTTGTCAACAACGCAATAGTTGCTACACTCATCTCTGAACTAACCACCAGAGATGTATGTGCTATCACAATTGATGTATCTGTTGGAAACCTCAACAGGAAATACGTCTATTGTTCTGTGTATTTACCGCATGATGAACCATCCCCTACGGATGCTTTCAAACAAGTCATCGCATACTGCACTTCAAAAGGCCTTCCGCTAATTGTTGGCAGTGATGCTAATGCTCACCATATCATCTGGGGCAGCTCAGACATTAACTTGAGAGGCTCCAGTTTGATGGAGTACTTAAGTAGTGCAGATCTTGCATTACTTAACATAGGCAACCGCCCAACCTTCATGGTATCTGCTAGAGAGGAAGTGTTAGATATAACACTTTACTCTAGCAGAATTAGTCACGAGCTGACCAATTGGCATGTGTCAGATGAAGAATCTTTATCTGACCATCGCTATATCTTTTTTGAACATTTAAATGTTACTTCGCAAACATTGCGTTTCAGGAATCCTCGGTCAACAAACTGGGATCTTTATACTGATTTGGTTGCAGCCAAATTTCATGGATATTCACCATCCATTGACACTCCAAGTGATTTAGATGATGCCGTTGATACTACAACGACCTTCATCATGGAAGCTTTTGAAGAAGCATGCCCTCTACGGTCTGTGAAGATCACAAGAGGAACCCCTTGGTGGAACTCTGATCTGGCGAAACTCAGGAAACAATGTAGAAAGAGTTGGAACAGACGACGTTCGGCTGGTTCGGAGGCTTTCAGGTCGGCTCGCAAGGCCTACAGGAAAGCTCTCCGGTCTGCTGAACGATCCGGCTGGAAAAACCTTTGTACAAATGTTTCCAGCTTGAGTGAAGTCAGTCGGTTAAACAAAATCCTTGCGAAATCTAAGGATTTCCGGGTGAACGAACTTCGTTTGCCAAATGGCGATCTGACTTCCTCTGATGAGGAAGTTTTGGAATGCTCATTCAGCACACACTTCCCTGGATGTGTGGATATTACATCTTCGGATGATCCTGATGTCTTTTCTTGTAGTTATGATTCTTTAGCTTTGGCTCGGAGTATTGTAACTATAGAATCGATTGAGTGGGCTCTTAATAGCTTTGCTCCTTTCAAATCTCCTGGGGCAGATGGGATTTATCCTATTTTGCTTCAGAAGGGATTTGATTATTTCAAACATGTTTTGAAAAAACTACTTGTTTGCAGTTTTGCTACAGGGTATATTCCCAAATCCTGGAGGGATATTACTGTAAAGTTTATTCCGAAAGTGGGTCGTGCGTCGTATGAAGAAGCAAAGAGTTTCAGACCTATCAGTTTGACCTCTTTTCTTCTGAAATGCTTAGAACGCATTGTGGATCATCACATCCGTGATGTTCATCTGGCCAACGTGCCTCTTCATGTGAACCAACATGCCTACCAATCTGGTAAGTCCACTGTGACTCTTTTACACAAGGTTGTTTACGATATCGAGAAAGCATTCGCTCAAAAGCAATCTTGTTTGGGTGTTTTCTTAGATATCGAGGGTGCCTTTGACAACGTGCCTTTCGATGCCATATTGGAAGCCGCACGGAGTCATGGTATATCTCCAATGATTTCCAATTGGATTCACCAAATGCTCAAAAACCGATATCTCTTCTCGACATTGCGTCTAGCAGGGATTAGGAAATTGAGTGTTTGTGGATGCCCCCAAGGGGGAGTCTTATCACCGCTTTTGTGGAATCTC
Organism: Aedes albopictus; assembly: GCF_035046485.1. Classification (NCBI taxonomy): domain Eukaryota; kingdom Metazoa; phylum Arthropoda; class Insecta; order Diptera; family Culicidae; genus Aedes; species Aedes albopictus. Next base: position 111,783,236 of record NC_085138.1, on the reverse strand, counting down.
GTAGCAGATACGCTATTGAGGCAACTCAATAATAGCGGTTTTCCTACTTATGGTTTTGCCGACGACTACCTAGCATTGTTAGTTGGTATGTGCATCAGCACCCTTTTCGACCTGATGCAAAACGCCCTTCAGGTAGTTGAGGGTTGGTGTCGCCAATATGGGCTTTCGGTTAATCCGAGTAAAACATCTATTGTTCTTTTCACGGAAAGGCGAAACCGTAATGGCGTTCGACCTTTGCGTCTCTTTGATTCTGAAATCGATGTGACTGAACAGGTAAAGTACGTTGGAGTCATTCTTGATTCCAAGCTTTCCTGGACACCTCACATTGAGTTCAGAATCAAGAAAGCTTGTATGGCCTTCGGGCAATGCCGGCGTACTTTTGGTACTACTTGGGGTCTAAAACCCAAGTATATCAAATGGATTTACACAACTGTGGTTCGGCCAATATTGGCTTATGGATGTCTTGTGTGGTGGCAAAAGGGTGAAGTGAGAACGGTCCAATCAAAATTAGGCCATCTCCAAAGGATGTGCTTAATGGCGATGTCTGGAGCGTTCTCTTCAACTCCTACGGCAGCGCTCGAAGTGCTCTTTGACGTTGCCCCACTACACATTCATCTCAAACAAGAAGCCCTTTCTTGCACTTACCGGTTACGGGTACTCGGTCTACTAGAGGAAACTCCTGTGAACCGCAGTTCAACACACACCTCGTTGTTTCCACTTTTGGTGAATTGGGACAAAATTGTCCTTGCTCCAAGTGATCTTACAATTGCTTGTAATTTTCCATATAGGACATTTTCCACGAAATTCCCTTCCCGGGAAGAGTGGACATCTGGTTATCTGGAAAGAAGTATTTCAGACGGCATCGTATGTTACACTGATGGCTCCCTTCTCGAAGGTCGAGCAGGTGCTGGTGTTTATTCTCGTGAGCTAAGGCTGTATCAGTCTTATTCACTTGGTAGACACTGCACCGTTTTTCAGGCCGAAATCTTTGCTCTTATGTGCGGAGTGCAATCAGCACTTCAGCAGCACGTAATGGGCAAAGTAATATACTTCTGTTCAGATAGCCAGGCTGCTATTAAAGCACTTGCTTCGGCCAACTCCAGGTCGAAGATAGTTATCGCTTGTCGAACTCAAATCGAGGAGCTGAATTCAGCAAACGCTGTTCACCTTCTATGGGTACCTGGTCATTCTTCCATCGCTGGAAATGAATTGGCTGATGAGCTAGCTCGCTCTGGAGCATCACATGACTTCATTGGCCCTGAGCCAGCTATTCCGATATCGAAGTGTTGGATTAAGCTTCAGATTCACACCTGGGCTGTCACTCAACACAGACAATATTGGAATAGTTTGGAGTCATGTCGTCAAACCAAATTGTATAGTGCTGAGCCATCTCTACGGGTGGCGAAGTATCTAACTAATCTGTCTAAGCAGAATTGCAGCATGCTGGTCAAAGCATTGACTGGCCACTGCCGACTCAGCTATCACATGGCGAATATTCAGCAAGCTGATTCATTTGCCTGTGATAGCTGTGAATCCGATTATGGAACTTCGTATCATTTGATATGTAACTGTCCAGTTTTCGCGCAACTGCGTTTCCGAGTATTCGGTAAACACTTATTAAGTGAAACTGACTTCAGAAACCTGAATCTTCAGGATATTCTGTTGTTCTTAACCCGCTGTGGTAAAGAGCTATAGGCTCTCTTTCGCTTTATGCGTTATTACAGTGCCCTTTTCAGGGCGCTGTTTGAACCCATTGTGGTACGCTTGTGCGTTAGTACCCTCTTCCAGGGTATTTTTCCTATATTTATTTGTCCCCATCCTCATCCAAATCCTTTTTTTTTCCTTCCTTTTCCCTCAGGTAGATGATGAAATAGGCTGTTATTTTGGCGATGGCACAAATGTCCCAAATGGAGGATAACGTGCCTCTGGAGCCGGCCTTCTGATACCTGATAACCTCGATGGCAACTGCTGAAGATTCCAATTACTCGGAAGTCTTGAAGGCGAAGATGAGCAACGCCAAGCTCGTGGATCTGGAAGCCGACGTGCGCAGTATCAAACTTATTCGCACAGGTGAAATGATCTTCGAGGCGCGACAAGGAGCGCACGGGCGCCGCCTACAAAAAGTCTGGCTGATGAGGTCCTCGGCAAGGGTGTCGAGATAAGGGCTTTTTCAGCGGTGGTGACTTTGAAGGCGAAAAACCAAGACGAGATCACTGACGCTGAAGAGCTCATCACGGCATTGCGGCAACAGTGTGAGGTGCAGGTGGCTAACGCAGCTATTCATCTACGGAAGGTCTCAAGCCCAACAGGGACATAGTTAGCCTTAGTACAGCTACCTGTGGCGGACGCTAATAAGTCCGTTAAAGTAGGGAAGTTCAAGATATTTGTGATGAAGCACATTTATAATAAAATTGGTTTGGCACTTTTCAGGTCAATATGTTCCTTATGAATGTATATCTAGATTTTTATTAAGAGGGACCTCAAGTAATAATATTGTTGTATGATCTATATATTCATATAATAGCGGAAGGTGGTGAAACTAATGTTATGTGTTCGACTATCTTAGAACATATGCCTAATAAACGTAGCGAGAGAGCAATGGAACATATCGAAATTTTTGCTGCAGTTCGCAGATTGAAATTATCGTAAAATATATTATATACTGATAATTCATTTGATTTAACCTATGTTTATGAATATATGCTCAATAATCAAATCTGATATTTGTTAAATCAGAAATACTGTTGAAGCTCACATACAATTATTTGGTATTTATTTGTTTGTCAAGACGTAGGGTCCAAATCAATAAAAATAACATATCTAGATACACATTCACATGGCATATACTGGCCGGAGCAGCACTAAATATGTATTTATTGTATCCATGTTTTATCACAGTAATCAGCCAGACATGTTACATTAAAAAACAATCGGAAAATTGCTTTACATCATGTTTGGAGTTCAAAAAATTGATCTCAATGGTCAATTTTCATTTATTTTCGTGATAATTTCATACTAGTAGTATATAGCAAAAGCCCTGAGTAACCCCACTTTTCTTTCCCCATTGTATCGATGCTAGTGGTATTGACATGTTTTGGCCAAAAAATTAGCTGCCTCCGCCTGCTGCTTCATGAGTTATCAAATAAATTGTAAATCATCTTTTTTTGTTATTTTAATAAGAAAACCCTCAAATTTCCGTGATTATGTAAGTTTTTGTTATGGAATAATCTTTTTCTTATATATTTTTGCTGACCTAACGTTCGCATTTTTTTTTCTGTTTTTTTTTAATACAAAATATTGATCAAAATCTATTTTTTCTACTTTTTTAGTAAAGTAGCCCACTGTGCCTTTCGTGTGCATTATAGAGTATAAGTGTCTTCGGAAGAAATGTCAAAAATATCAGAATGAACAACTTTGCAGAAGAAAGTTTTCTTCTATGACGCTTCTATAAAAAGCTAAAACTGATCTAGATCAGTTGCGACTTATCTAGATCAATTATTGAGTTACCAGATTTTAGTCAAAACTCTTACAAGACACTTCTCTAAAGACACCAAATCTCTAGGATGCATATCCAGAGCACTAGAGGTTTTGTCTGTCCATAACTGCGTTCTGCCCCAGTGTGCGACGGATGAATACCCCGTCCAAGGGTTGGTGTCTACTACCTACATACGAGGGCTTAGTGGTCGCCTCCGCGGTGGTTAATCGAGCAATTCACGCAGATGTTGGACTGTATGACGACCGTGCTGACTCGGCGAAGTCCTTTGGTAATAGCAGGTGACTTCAATACCTAAGCCGTGGAATGGGGAAGCCGTTTCTTGAACCAGCGGGGTCAGACCCTGCTATAGAGACACTGGCCATACTAGATGTCGACCTGGCTAATGTCGGTACCAAGAGCCGGAACGGTGCGAAGTCGTTTATCGAAGTTACTTTTTGTAAGAGGCAGAGCCTGATTCTATTGCCAAAGGCTGGGAAACCACCCGGAGACCCGTCGGTACATAGGCCAATCAACATGCTTGATGGACACGGCGAGGAAGGTGTTCGAAAAGATCAATAGAATAGCATGTTAAGGCACACCGAGGGTGTGAATGGTATCTCGAGCAACCAGTTCGGCTTTCGGAAAGGGATGTCGACCGTAGACGCTCTATTGGTACTTCACAGCTATAGTGGCACTGTCCCGGATGAGGTCCATTAGCTCTGCGGTGTATGCCAGTAAGCGCAAGCTTCTGGCTAGTGACGCTACGCCCATACTAAGGTATGATGGCCCGGCTTGGGACACGACGATAAGTATCAAAAGCTACCGTGTTAAGATGGAAAGTACTTATAGGCTAATGTGTCTGAGGGTTTCGAGCGCGTACCGGACCGTGTCACACGATGCGCTCTCTGTCATCACTGGTATGGTGCCTATCAGTATCTTTATCGGGGAGGACATAGAGTGCTTCGAAATGCGCGGCACAAGAGGCATACGCAGGACTGCCAGATTGGCCTCCATGGTCAGCGCTCGTGGAACAGTTCCACCAAAGGAAGGTGGACCCACAGGTTGATCCTTAGGGTAGATAGTCGGGTAACAGGAACCATGGGGAAATAATATTCCACCTGACTCCGGTCCTTTCAGGCCAGGGTTTGTTTCGATCATGTCTGGTTTGTGGTGGTTTAGAGGAAACGGTGGAAATCCACATCCAAGAAAAGATCATGAAAACAGTAGGGATCAAATCGCAGCTTTAAATCCGATCCTACAGTTTTTGTAGACAACCCTATTGCTGGATCGTCTCCGGATGGGCAGAACCAATTACAGCGGAAAAGTGCAATTTATCTCTCGTCCCTTTATGAGACAACTGACCACATCCCTCTAGCGCGCGCGTATGGCTGATGTGCATACCAATATTGGTATGCGTGTGCATGTGCAGACTGCACTGCATATCGAACTTGCACCTCGAAACAAGTGTGATCCATGTAATGTTAAATTAATTGTCTTCGGCTGGTTGCGCTTGCGCTCGCGCGGGTGGAAAATTGTTTTACATGTGTCCACGGGAACTACCGTAATACGATCCGTCCTGGCTTCGCGGATGTTGCGTGTCAGTACACACTGCACGGGGATGGTGAACCCTAGGAAAATGTTTCCCAGCGTGTGACAATTTCATTTAGGCTCGTGGCGCGATGTTTCTTTAGGAAGAGAATTGACAGGCTGCACAAATGCGCTTGATTTAGTGGTTTTAGAGACGATAGTTATAGATTTTTCTGGCAATGTGCGCGAGCATATCTTTTTGTTCGGTAAATGGCAGATTGTTAAATGCATAACGGGGGCTGCAAAACGATGAGTCGATAAGGAGAGCTTCCAACATAGCCCTGGTCCTCACAAGTTCTTACCTCATGCTTCCACGGGTCAAGCGATGACAAAGACCACCAGCTAAGAGTTGTGTGCTTAGTTGGTAGTGCAACCTGGGCACTGTTGTCTTTCTGACTTCAGCTAGATTGAGGAGGTACGACCCGAGCGTCTGTTCACCAAGGAGGTGTGGCTCAAACAGCGTCTGTTCTGGCATCCAGCGGCTGAGTAAGGAATGCTCCATATCGCCCAGCTAGATCCAAGGTGGTAGCCCCATCAGCGTGGTCGTCCCAGTATTGGTTGGGACGTTAAACAGAACTGGCACGATGGCTCTCCAGCGAGACAGGAATGTTGGCGTAGGCCCAATAAGCCACCCGTAAAAATCCCAATTACAAATAATATAATAGAAAATACGACTCGATACAATGGGCAAATACCCCCGCGGTGGAAAAAGGACTACGATTGGAAACTTGGAATATGGAATTGCAAGTCACTTGGTTTCACATGATGTGACAGCGACAGGATAATCTACGACTAATTAGCGAACATATTGCAACACCGTAGATAGATGCACGTTATAGGCAGGTGCGAAACAGACACTACTCAGTCCTCCGGAGGAAGAAGCGCCTGCAGGAAGAACGATGGAAGAGCTGCCCGCGCTAAGGACACACGGAAGCTCTACAAGAAGCCGAACCGCTCGCGCAGAAGCTTTGTGCCACAAACCGACATGTGCCGAGTCAATCACGAGAATCTTCTCACAAGCGCGCGGGAGGTGATGGAGAGGTAGCGGCAGCATTATGATGAGCACCTCAATGGCGACGTTGCGTTGGTGGCGTGGTTACAGATCCAGGAGTACGTGCGCAGGACGAAAGCTCCAAAAGATTGAGGAGGAGGTTGGCCGGTGGAGCAGATCAACTACCGAGCGAGTTACTAAAATACGATGAAGAAGCACATTAGGTCATTACCAAGATTTGGGAGAAGGAAGTATTACCGGAGGAATGAATGGAAGGTGTCGTGTGTCCCAACTACAAAAAGGGCGACAAGTTGGATTGCGGGAACTATTGCGCGATCACACTACTGCCGTCTATCACCGATTGCAAGAGAGTTCGTGGGGCAATATCAGGCTGGATTCATGGGTGAACGCGCTACAACGGACCAGATGTTCTCCATCCGCCAGGTGTTGCAGAAATGCCGCGAATACAACGTGCCCACACATCACTTGTTCATCAATTTCAAATCGGCGTATGATACAATCGATCGAGACCAGCTATGGCAGGTTATGCACGAATACGGATTCCCGGAAAAACTGATTCGATTGATCGAGGCGACGATGCATCGAGTGATGTGCGTAGTCCGAGTATCAGGGACACTCTAGAGTTTCTCCGAATCTCGCAGAGACTTTCGGCAAGATGGTGGTATTTCTTGCTTGCTGTTGACCATTGCTTTAGAAGGTGTAATCAGGAGAGCGGGGATAAACATTAGGCCTGTCCAGCTTTTCAAAAATGTTCTCTGATTCTCAAGTCCACCCCCATATTTTGATTGGCATCCTAAGAGAAGTAGCTGGTCAAAATTTCAGCCAAATCCATTGAAATTAAGAGGTGCATCAAATAAATTTTGCGTTTTTCGACTTTTTTTGAATTTCAAAAAATCATAACTACACTAAAACTTGTCAAAACTTAATTCTTCCGGCAGAAATTGAAAGCTATACTTGTTTGCTACAACTTCTCCGAACAACGTGTGCCAATAAAATTGAAGGAAACATGTGTAATTATCACATTTGTAATCAGAAAAACCTTAAAAAGTTGATTTTTTGATGGATTTCGTTTTGGAATACCTTAATATACGTAATAAGTTGGTTTTTTAAAACGGCATTATATTCTCCAATGTTTTTTGGTTATTTGCTTCTTTGACACCAATGCTGTAGGAGTTGCGCGAAAATTACCTAAATTCGTGAAAGCCAAATGTGGCCTAAAAACTAGCTTTTCGGGTGCAATCACGCTTCGGCGCGCAAAAAATGGCATCGCGTCAGCACTGATATGATAGCCAACACCTGTCATCACGCTTGTTTGTTATCACCCGTGATAGGGGGTAGCCATGGCAAACTACAAGGAAGCAAAGCTACTACGTTCAGTATATTTTCGCGCCACAGCGTGATTGCCTCCAAAAAGCTAGTTTTTAGGCCACATTTGACTTTCCCGAATTTTAATATTTTTTGCTCAACTTCTACAGCATTGGTGTCAAAGAAGCAAATAACCAAAAAACATGAGAGAATATGATGCCGTTTTAAATTATCAAACTTGTTACGTATATTAGGGTGTTCCAGAACAAAATCTATCAAAAAATCAACTTTTTAAGGTTTTTCTGATTACAAATGTGATAATTACACATGTTTCCTTCAATTTTATTGGCACACGTTGTTCGGAGAAGTTGTAGCAAACAAGTATAGCTTTCAATTTCTGCCGGAAGAATTAAGTTTTGACAAGTTTTAGTGTAGTTATGATTTTTTGAAGTTCAAAAAAAGTCGAAAAACGCAAAATTGATTTGATGCACCTCTTAATTTCAATGGATTTGGCTGAAATTTTGACCAGCTACTTCTTTTAGGATGCCAATCAAAATATGGGGATGGACTTGAGAATCAGAGAACATTTTTGAAAAGCTGGACAGGCCTAATAAACATGAGTGGAACGATTTCCACGAAGCCCGTTCAGTTGCTTGGTTTCGCTGATGATATTGATATTATTGCTCCCAAATTTGAGACGATGGCGGAAATGTACATCCAACTAAAGAATAAAGCCAGGCGAATCGGATTAGTCATTAATGTCTCGAAGACAAAGTACATGATGGCAAAGGGCTCCAGGAAGGAATCACCGCGCCCGCCAACCCGAATTTCTATCGACGGTGATGAAATCGAGGCGATTGACGAATTCGTGTACTTGGGCTCACTGGTGACCGCCGACAACGACACCAGCAGAGAAATTCAGAGGCGCATTGTGGTAGGAAATCGAGTTCACTTTGGACTCCGCAGAACTCTACGATCGAATAAAGTTCGCCGTCATACGAAGTTAAGTATCTACAAAACGCTGATTAGACCGGTAGCCTTTTATGGCCACAAAGCATGGACTCTACGTGCAGAGGACCAACGCGCCCTTGGAGTTTTCGAACGGAAGGTGTTGCGTACAACCTACGGCGGAGGGCAGATAGAAGACGGGGCTTGGAGAAGGTGAATTAACCACAAACTGCATTAGCTGCTGAGAGAACCACACCACGAAAATCGGGAGGCTACGGTGGGTGGGTTACGTCATCAGGATGTCAGATAGCAACCCGACTCAAATGGTTCTCGAGAGTCATCCGCCGGGTACAAGAAGACGTGGTGCGCAGCGAGCTAGGTGGAGAACGATTTACGGACCCTACGCAGAGTGCGGAACTGGAGACACACAGCCATGGACCGAGTTGAATGGAGACGACTCATACAGCAGAGGACACTCAGGACTTAGTCTGACTGGTAATGTAAGTAAGTTCTAATTCTATGTGGCCACAGCTCGGATCGCGTAAAACACACGGCTTTGTACTGTTTGTTCGTATCTCATCGATAAAAAAAATATGTCAATTGATATAAAATTTACTGAGTTATAGCAGAAAAGTGCCCCATGTATGAATCCCTGCCCAAATGGACCCATGCCCTGGCCAATTCTACAATGCACCGGATAAAACAATCCAAAAGGTATATTTTTTACTAAAGCTGCTTTCTATTCGTATGAAGTGAACCGATTGGCCTAATATTCTAGCAGGAATGGCTAACAATTCACAACCAACAAATTGTAGGCCACAGTGGTTGTCGACGGCCGAAAATATGTTCGAAACAGTCGAAGTCGAAGTGCCCATCCAGTCCAGACACCAGGTCGAGGTGACCACGCCGGATCGTACACAGGGCAACACTTCTCGACTGACTCCTTGCGCGCGCGTTTGCGATAAACATCAATCAAAAGAGGTGTAAGATGTTTATGCGATGACCATGGACGGCCGCAGGCGCGCGCACATGCGAAAACACAACACACAACATTAGTCGCGGCCCAGCCTCCACGACGACGTTCGACGACGGCGGGGAATGCTTTGTTTTGTTTCGCCAGGGTGCACAATTTTTTTCTCATAGCAGTCAAAATACCGTCGGACCATCGGTTTTGAGGGCCACACACCACGCCAAAAGAGTAAGAGGCACTACTCGTTGAGCCTATATCCTCCACTTAAGTACTCACTGGCAAGCAGTAGGTTAGGTACATCAATAGAGGCAAATGAGTGGAGCATTCCAGCAAAATATGAGGTAGGAAAAATTCGAAGTGGTTGTCAAAAATTAATTGCTGTTAATCGACTTCATTATTGGGTACATCGCACCGCGCTGGCGATTGTCGGCCAAACTAATTGACTCACCATCTTGATTGGGGTGACTTCTTCTGTTCATTTTCACGTAGTAATGCATGATGGTATCCGTTGGAATCTTTAGTAAGGAATTCCTTACTCTGACTATGTTATCGATGGTAGCTAGTGAAAAAGGATTTTGTTTCTCTGTTACATAATATGAAATATATGACAATCAGATTCGATGTACTAAAATTATAATATTCAACCCAATCGTGAAATCTTAGCTGCTGTACGCCAGTGAAACCTGCTGTGTATCAACCAACTCCTATTTGCAGCCTACCGTGCAATATCGCTCTCACTCATAAACCGAAAACCGCATCAAGAAATATCAACAAGATATTGTTCTGCACCATTGTTGTTGCTGCTGCTGCTGTTCGAAAGTACAACATCACCAAAGAAAAGCGATTTGCTAAAATCTTGTAATAAACGATATCGCGATATATATTTCCGCGCAGCCCGGCGATCCTGCATATTCCCCCATCCGCCCCCATCCACGATCCTCGTCGATGCCTGCTGTTCGAATGCGCCGCATGCCGCGCCGCCGACCGGTCCACTAACTGCAGTGACCGAGTCCAACAATCCAGACAACAATAGACACCGTGTGACTCTTGCTCGCAATCTGCACTCCAACACGGACAGCGGTGGTGGTGGACCGTGGACCGGGCTCTCCCACCCCGGTGGATATGAAATCTTCATTTGATATCCAAACCACGCGGACCCAGGACCCGGGACCCAGCCACAGGATCGCCGATGACGATGACGACAACGACGACGCGACGATGGAAGGCGATGCGGTCTATACAGATTTATCAGATCGCCAATGGTCGCCCGTAAAGTTTAGCATTTATTATTATTTTCAGCTGCTGCATTTGCTTCTGGTGGTGAAGTTGCTGCTGCTTTTGTTGATTTTATTATTGTCATTCTTCTCCACTTAGCAACGGTGTGGGGCTCGAGGGTGCCGCACAGAATAACAACAGAAATATGATTCGGATGGGGCTCGGTGGTCGTCAGCTTGGGAGAAAAGCTGGGACAGGGACAGAAGGGACATCGAAAGTACTTTGGCAGCAACTTGAGATCTCAGCGGGGTTCAAATTTATGTGCACTCTTATCGCTTGGCTCCTTATGGGAACGTAAGGGCATGTAAGTGCCTTACTATGGGTACAATATGCCGGGAAGATATGCGCCATCTGCCGCGAACAATACCGAATTGAGGGAGGCTTGCATTGTCTGATAAGGCTCTCTGAGATTGGAATCTCCGGTCGCCGGTATTCTGATGTTGAACTCGGTGCGGGCGGCTTTCAGACTCATCGAGTACATATTGCTGATTGTTGGCTTTGAGCGTTCGTTGCATTTTCTTGAAACTGAATGACATTTCTGCTTTTAGATGCATAATTGTTTTGAAGACCAATATGGTTTTTCTGATATATTGCATAACCCTCGACCAATATTAATGAGGGGCTGTAACAAACCATGACCAGTTCGGTACGGTCTCGTCGTAAGATATCGACACGATTTATTTTCTCTCGTTGCTATCACTAAATCTATACCTAGAAGTCGTTGATTTGATGGTTAATTTGTAACTAACTAGTCTGACTATGAGATGCTCATGATCTACAAAATATGATTCAAAACTCTACCTCAGTGCTTGACATGGTAAAAACGCCCCCATACTGGTACGTCCCAAAGGAATAACCAGTCAAGCTAATTTCTCCCAAGCGCATTTGGCAAATGGTGTGAATCGATATTAGTTTTTTTTATCATAAGAAGAAATGTAATTTTCTGATGAAGATGCAACAGACTAACTAACGTTGTAGGGTCTTGTACCATTTGGGCAGGTGTACCTATTTTGGGCGTTTGCCGCTATAACTAAGTCAATTTCAATCCAATTGATTTGAATTTTTATATAAGATTAGATACTGTACGTACATATCTTCCCGTATGCCAAAAAAATAAGTTATTACACCTGCCCAAATGGTTCAAGACCCTAATTTAGTTTGCCTTTTTTTGATAAAATAGCAGCAATAGTGTCTGAAAAAGTTGGGATAAAAACTCACCCTTACAGGAACCAAAAAGCGTGATACGAGAGAGTAAAATAAAACATTGCAATTCCATTTTTTTGCGGCGCTCATAATAAATCCACATTGGGCGGCGGCGATATGGCCGCTAGGAGATACCCGCGATACAGACGCAGTGTCAAAATCGAACAGATACTGTCCCAGCAGCATCGGAGCAGCCTTCAGGCCGTTCATATCAAAACAAAAGTTAGCACAATGGCAACTCAGGTGGCCAGAAATCGTAACAACATTTATAGCAACATGGTTCTACTATACGCATACGCATGATCTCATCGGCTTTGCGAGAATTTGGATGATATAGGGTGTCCCAGAAAGTATGGGCACAACTTTGTATAACGAAAATACAATCATTTTTTTAACAAACAACAATTTTTATATTTTTGTATTTTTATTCAAAGTATTTTCGTTGATTCCTGTAAAGAGTTTATACATTAAAAAGGGTTTTTGTATGCAGAATATTTAAAATGAAAAAACAACTTCAAAAACTTCTGCACAAACTACTTTTTTACGGTTTCGCCTAAAAAACTTAATCAAAACAATTTTTTCGATTATTTTTGGCATGATATATTCAAAAGCATGATTCCTTAGATGATTGATTGAAATTTTTATAAAAAAATGTTCTGCCTGGGCGTATGGGTACTTCAAAATTTTGAGAAAACTGAAAAAATCGCCTTTTCTATTTCTGGATAAGACATGCCCACAGACATTCGAGTTTTAAAGGATGTTTGAACGAGAATTAAAATAAATTAAACTACACTTTATAAAGCTGGAGCATTTATATAACTTATAGTGAAATTTAATTGTAGTTTTCTGCATGCTGTGATATTAATTTAGAAGCTTGTTTTCAACTATTCGAAGATTGAGTTTTCAAAAATATCGATTTTGGTGTTTAAATTCATTTTTCAGGTTCAAAAGTATATGTGTTCAATTCAATCTAAGGGTTGTATAATAGATACGCTTGTAGAAATACACGGATATATTTTTTGAAATTTTTATTGAGCTTAATTTCATGCGTAGAAAACAATTTGTTGAATGATGCCATTGAAAAATATAGCAATTTGTGCAGAAGCTTTGAAAGGTCTTTTAGGGAATGTTCTGCCGCATTCAAACGAAGTGTAAAATGCAAATTATAATGATTGGCATTTGATGTTAATACATTGAGGTAGGATATGTGTGAAAATAAAGTTTGTTTGTGCATCCATTCTCAAATGACAGAGCTGCAAAGTTGTGCCCATACTTTCTGGGACACCCTATAATTATAAATAGTGATGCTGCTTCATCTTTTCCATTTCGTCATTGCGCCTGTATCGCGTGCATCTCCTCGCGACCATATAGCCGCAGCCTCATGTGGATTTGATATTAGCGCCGCATACAGATTTTTTTACCATCAGGTCACACATAGTGGTGCGGTCATATTTTGATAACTTGAGGACTTATCTTGCAAGCCACAATAACTAAATTCACATACGCGACGAACTTGTGTCAATACTCTTTTCGATTTCAGATGAAACTTCTGGGATAATAAGAGTTTTTCCTAGGCTACATTTGTAGAAATTTCTAAAGGAATCTTCAGAAGGTATTCTAAAGGAAACCTTGGAGAATTTTCTGAATTTCTTAAGACATCGCTGGAGAGACTTCTAAAGAAATTTGTGGAAGGTTTTTTGAGTAAAATTTCTGAAATAATCCCTATGAAGTATCCCTAGAATATTATCTGAAAAATCCCTGGATTACTTTTTCGAGGTAGGGGAACTTACGTATTTTCGGCAGTTTTGTTCTCTTCGTCATGGGGAATTTTAAACCTTTTAAGTCACAGTTAGCCTGAATCCTTCCCAAACAAGCTCAATTATATGACCAAGTTTCAGGCAATTTGGCCGATTAAAACCCCCCATGACGAAGAGAACAAACCCGCCAATACCCAAAGTCACCCTATCTCTGGAATATGTTCTTGAGGAATTCCTGTAAGAAGCAAGCTTTCGACGAATTCCTAAAACAATTACTGGAATATCTTTTGAAGAAATGTCTTACAGAGTATCTTAAGACATTTTTGGATAAACTCATGATGAAAGGTGGAATTCCTGAAAGAAACGTTAAAGAAATACCTGAATGAATCACTCGAGGGAGACATTTCCGAAAGAATTCGTGTAATGAATTTCCGAATAAGTTACTTTTATGAAGGAACTCTAGAGGAATTTCTTATGAAATCGATGAATGAATCCCTGGAGTAAATTTTTCATTTCTTATGGAATCCTTGTGGAAAAACTTGTTATTAAATAGAAGGCACATAATGTTGCTAATTGACAAATTCAGAGATGAATTTGTAAAAAAAAAATCGCGTTCTGGTGGGATACGAACCCACGCTCCGTATTTGCTAGACCGTCACTTTAAACAACTAAGCCATGGAACAGGTAACGATTTTGCGGAATAGAAAGTTAAACTGACTCCGAGCCTACACCATGAACATTTTCTTTTTCACAAATTCATCTTTCTTTCGGCATAGATCCCACCAAAATGCGATATTTTTTTCACAATTCATCTCTCAACTTGTCAATTAGCAACATTCTGTGCCATCCGTATGTTTTAGACATCAGGAATTAGTAGGTCGGTTCCAGAGGCACGTTTTCCTTCATTTGGGAAATTTGTGCCATAAATGGCACACCCCGCTTGGATGTCAAAACTTCTTTTCAATAAACAATTCGCTCGCTCTAAGAACTGTCAATAATGTTCAAGGTTAGGTTGATTGGTGTAGTGCAATGAAGAATGGGCACAATCGCGAGTGTGTTGTGGATTGGCATCTAAGCCGAAAGAGCGATGGATTTGTGAAAAGGGGAATATTCGTGGTGTTGGCTCGGGGTCATTTTGGCTTTTTATTCCATAGAATCGTCCAGAATCGTCAAGAATCATTCCATTGAAGCGCCGGTTTAGCGAATACGGAGTCGTGGGTCCGTTTTCCAGCAGAAGTCATTTTTTTTCACACATTCATCTTTAAACTTGTCAATTAGCAACATTCTGTGCCTTCTAATTAATTTCCGATACACCAGCAAATCTGGTAAATGCTAGTAACCAGATTATAACATTGTATTTCCTAAGAAACTCGTCAAAAAACCTCCGGAGAGATTTCTAAAGAAATCCCTGAATACAATTTTTAAGTGAATGCTTGGAGAAATTTCTGAACGAATCTTAAAAATTTCTTAAAGAAGCTCTGAACAAATTTCTGAAAAATCCACAGGGGAATTTCTGAGGAATCTTTGGAGAAAATTTCAGAGTGAAGTCCTGTAAGACTTGAGGAAATGCTTGAGGATTTTCTTTTGAACTCCATTGAGAAATTTCTGAACAGATCGGTGAAGTACTAGATTTTGTGTAATGAGCTGAACTTTAGTATGGTGAGAAGGTCAATTCTCCGTTTCAGCAATGAAATTGTGCAAAAAGCGTGGGTATTATGATTCCTTGTCTGATTTGATGCTGTTTGAGCAAAACTTTGGATATATATTCCTCCATGAATGCCGAGTACGAGGCCTGCAGCGAAGGAGTTGCTTCGAGGCGGCAACTCAGCGAAAAATCCCAACGTTTGGATATCACGTAGAATTCTCCTAGCCGGTTTAAGACATCTGACTTTTTTGGCGGCAATACCACAACAAACCGATCATTCTCGTGTTTGTAATTATAGGGAAGTAACGTTCTGGTTGAGGCTGAAGAAAGATTTACGGTAAAGCGGAGGAGTCGGAAGTTGGAGGGAGGCATGAGGACCTAATTAAACCATCTAAGGGTACCAAGAAATCCCTAGGATATAGTGTATTGGATCTATGTATAAAATCGCTAGTGGAGCACTACGACACGCTCTATACTCACTCAGCCTCATGCAATTATATCTCTCCAACTGGCCTGACGTCCAATGAAAGTCTGCTTAAGCTGCTTCGAATTCTCCGAAACTTTCTTAAACTCCTTGAAAATACATTGAAGCAAGGGTGTGACCATTCATTTGCAAAGATTTACATTCACTTGCTATTATCTCAGTTCAGAAGCATGCTATCGAAAAACAATGAATGGATGAATTTAACCTTGTATTGCTTTTTTGCACCGTATTCGAACCCCTGCAGAATTTTTTTGTCACACCACAATATGTTCCCACCAGTTTCAGCATACATTGGTTCGTTTCACTGCTAGAAATTTTAAGCGTCGGTTGCACTTTTTGGGTGGTGCATGGAATAATCGGTTTGTTTACTTGCTACTTTCCTTGGTGTTTGACGTGTGAACAAATATTTTAGACGATTGAACATTTGCACGGTAATCTATAAAGCAAAGCAACTCTCCACGCGATAAATGTCAATTACATTCACGCTGTGGAGAGTTGCCTTCACAGCTCGCTCACGACTTTGGTATACGTTTGCGACCCCAATGTTATTCGGCAAACTTTCAGATAAAACTACAAGGTTAAATTCATCCATACATTGTTTTTCGATAGCATGCTTCTGAACTGAGATAATAGCAAGTGAATGTAAATCTTTGCAAATGAATGGTCGCATCCCTGCATTGAAGTCCTTTAAATCCCCTGAGGGCACCTGAAGGCTACCTAAACTCCCCTGAAACGCCATGAAACCTTCTGATTCATCTTGAAACACATTGGAACCAATCTGAAACCCTCCTTGAGGCCCCGATAAGCTTTGCTACAAGTCTCCTGAAGCCCATTGAAACTTTCTGAAATCCAATGGAACCCTTTGAAATCCATTAAAAAGTTCCCCTTAAAAATCAATAAAACCTTCAGCCTCCTTCTCTTATGCCCCCGGGTACACCTTTGAAGCCCCCGAAACTCCATTAAATTCACTGAAACAATTTGAAACGCATTGAATCCCCCTAAAACCCTTCTGAACTCCCTAAACTTCCATAAATTTATTTCAAATTCTCCTGAAGAGCTCTGAGTCTCATGGAGCCCCCTGAAATGCCCTGGAAAGCCTTGAAGTGCCTTTCTACGCATCTGCGATTCCCGATGTAAAAGAAACTTCTCGTAAACTCACAAAAACTCTCTGGAAGCAGCCGCATCGAGTTCTTGACATGATACAAACCCAAAAGCAAGCGCTGCACTTAGCAATGTTCAAAGCATTATAATGGTCATTGAACAGCTTTTCAGTGCTAAAAAGCTCTGTAAAAGCATTTCTAATGCTTGTAGGCACTATTAACAAAAAAAAAACTAAAATAAGCCCTGTTTGCTTGCTTATATAGAGCCTACACGGAGAGACGAAACTAGCCAAAAGTGATATCTTTCCACCCAACTTCGGGGTTGCGTGCGTCAAGCCAATTTTGAGTTGATGGAATCGATGTTTTTGTTGGGTTGTTCCCGCTTGATTTCATGTGAAAAAATACCTAATTTTAAGTTTTTTTTCCCCCAACCGAAATTTGGACTAGGTTGTATTTACTCAAATTTGAGTATGTACTGTGCTAGAAACACAGTTTTGGGTTGACGCACTCGAATTGCAAATGTTGGACTGTTCCTCTCTTCACTCTCTGACAACAATAGAAAGGGACTGTTCATAAACCACGTAGACCAAAATTTGGCCATTTCAGACCCCCCCTCCCCCCTCGTAGACTTTTGTCCATACAAAAATTTGAAAATTTGTATGGAGCGTAGACTTTGGCCAGACCCCCCCCTCCCCCCAAAAAGTCTACGTGGTTTATGAACAGCCCCAAAGAGAAGATAAACAAAATATTTTTTTTTCTTTTTTCTTTGTCTCACTTTTGACAATTTTCGCTGCAGAGACTTGGTACGGCATTTTTAAGTTGGCCGTATATCTGCCGAATAATGCGCCAAAAGTGGCTTTTGAGCAGCTCTATTAGAGAATATAGAACCAATTAGATCTGTTAGCCAGGTTCTATATTCGACTATAGAGCCGATTTAATGCCATTTTTACGGCCCAATGGTTACTTGGGTGCCTTTGTTCTCGCGTTCGTCATCCATTAGCATATCCAGCTTATTCTTTTTTCTCACTCATCGTCCATGATAAATACGAGAAAGAGCGATAAGAAACTATGAAAGGGAGTTCCAGTGCATCCTCTTTCATCCTTCTATTTCTAGTGTTTTTAGGAGAGTAAGAGAAAAGAAAAAGCTTGATTCGCCAATACTTCACGTGAACCAAAAAAAACTCATCGCACCAACGCATAACAAATGTCAATCAAGCCGGTTGGTTTACAAGAAGGATCAAAATGGGATCTTCTCTTAAGTGCCAGAAAATTTCTCTTAAATCTCAGGAACCCTCTGAAGCTTCATGATATCCTCTGAAACTCTGTTAAGCAAAGCAAAGCAAAGATAACCATACACATAGTAGTTGCTACTCCGTAATTGACAAGAACAATTGAAGTTGCACAGAGAACCAATGAATGGTTATTAGCACTAGCTAAACACTCTCAATGTGCACAATTCATGAGTTCAATATTTTAAAGTCAATAACGGCGTCGGCCACGTCTTTACGGTCATCGGGAAAGGGAAGGAATGTTAGTTCGACAACCGTTATTACTAGACACCGTGGAATCCACAGCATCCCCACAGTTGTCTCGGGAAGGAGTATTTCTTAGTAGGGTAGGGTAAGGTGTGGATCTTAGAGCCACCTTTGGATGGTGATATGATCCACTAGTTAAATAAAGATACACATCGCGGTTTTCATCTCGATTATGGTTTATTTGGTCACGATGACCACCCCACACAATAGTAAGGGTAATACACCATACGCCAACGGATATCAATGTTAGCGCATTGATCGTTTACTTAACCGTAAAAACCGACTCTCGATGAAAATTGTCGCGCGACTACACACGTGTTCCCATCACCCTACCGAGAAAATTTATCAACCAATGAAAATAGCTGCACGCTTCTGATTCCGCATTTCACACTCGTATCCTCATCAACCCTGCCGAGAGAACCGACCGTCCAACGAGAATAGTCACACGCTTCTGATCTCCTCTGAAACTCTCTGAACCGCCTTAAAATTTCATTGAAACTTCTCTTAAACTCTCCTAAAGCCCTCTGAAACTCTACGAAACTCCCTGAAACGACTTGTATCCCCTTCTGAGAATTTCAGCAGCAACTTTTCTGAACCCAATAGCTCCCCTGATATTCCCAGGTGCTACCTTGACGCCCTTTGTAATAATATCAAACGTCTTGAAACTTACCTGAAACTTCCAGAAACTTCTCGTAAGTCCCGCGGAAGCACTTCCGAAACCCCCTCACGGTGTGCCGAAAACCGTTATTAACAAATAAAAATGTCCACCCAAGTGGCACCCGGCATTCGAAAGATATACTATTCTAGTATCTCCTCTGAAAATTTGAAAATGTTTCATCGAGGGAAACTAAAGTTTTTGTGATTTGAAGATTTTGAGCCATTTCTATAGGATTTTCTATAGGAGTAAATATGCACGCACGGTGTGCCTGATACCACTATTAACAAATAATAATATACTCCAAACTCACACACACGGCGTTCGAAAGATATACAATCTAGTATCTCCTCCGAAAATTTGAAAATATTTTATCGAGGGAAACCAAAGTTTTTACTGTTTGAAGATTTTCCTATATTTTCATAGAATTATCTCATATATGGCAATTTTGTCATACGGTGCTCTTCATATCTTAAAGAAATAATAATACTGGTAAACAAAATAAAAAAAAAACTTCGTATTATGCGATGTTAAAAAAAAGAACAGGATTTTGAAACCCTAGAAGTGCCATAGTGAAAGAATTTTCGAAAAATATTGTGGAGCCTCGTAGCCGTGCGGTTAGGGTCAGCAAGCTTATAATCGCACCATGCTATGGGGTGAGGGTTCGATTCCCGCTTCGGGCATTGAAACTTTTCGTGAGAGTAGTTTCTTCCCCGTTTCCACTGGTGCATGCTCCGTTGTCCGTTGTCTCATGTTAAGTTTAAAAAAAAACGGTCTGTACAGCCGAAAGCTGAAGACGTTGTCCGTGTCTTTTTTTAAATATTGGAACGAGACTTCACAGTTCAAGACTTGGGGTATTCAATTGATATACGTATTAGAACTTCTAGGGTCCCAAACCCCTATTATTATTATTTTCTCATCCCATAACACGAACTAGCGCTGAACGGTGTCATGAGTTTCACAAATTCCAAAAGTACAATAAACATTCAAGCAACTTCTCTGAAATTTTGGCAACATTTTTTTCATCTGTATTAACGAGATTTTTAGCCCTAGGCTAGTTCATCTCGGGGCCCACGCTTTACTTCCCTTCCGAAGGAAGAACTCATGTTCTGTGAGTTTGTCGGGAGTGGGATTCGATCCCAGGTCCTCGGCGTGATAGTCAAGTGTTCTAACCATCACACCAGGCCCGCTCCACGTTTGGCAACATTTCATTGAGAGAAATGCCGATTACCGTAGTTTGAGAATCTAATTAATATTTCATAGTTCTACCTGCTACTCGAATACAAATAAAAATGTGGCACGCCGTGAGCGTTGATTACAGAAACTTTCTAAGTGTTTGGCACTGTTTTTTTTTGTTTTCAAGCACGTTATAAATATGTTGGTATCTTGTCGGTGAATTTGAAAACGTTTCATGGTGAAACGAAAGTTAAACTGAATTAACAGCCAAATGTTTTTGTATTCCTAGGAAGCTATGTAAATCGTTGGTATAATGTTCAAGATATTGAAGCTTTTAAAGTAAACCTAAAAGCTAATCGTTTTACTACCCAGCTTTTATACGTCATGTCTTCCGTGAATTAAGACATTTTACATTTAAATGATCATCAGTAACAACAATTTTAAGCTTTGATTTCAATTTCATTAGAGCTATGCATATTATCGCTTTATCTATAAACACGGTTAAAACCACCTACTGAGTTTTGTAATAGTATCGCAAAAAAAGTGATATATAATCAATGTCTGTCTTAGATGAGCTACAAAATATATACTCATTGCGAGGAATGATTAACAAGAGAAATTGAAGTAGTACTCTATGAAGTTACTACATTGTCAATATTCTTTATCATATCTTATATTTTCAAACCACTGTAATTTGCGATCGTTTCAATGAAATGCTGTCAAATTTTCAGAGAAGTTGTGTGAATGTTGTATCTTTAGAATGGTGTTTGTGAAACTTATTAATATTTGTTTATGATTTGAAGGGCCAATAAAACATCCTATGACAATATTGCCATATATGAGCTTATTCAATGAAAATAGAGGAAAATCTTCAAACAGTAAAAACTTTGGTTTTCCTCGATAAAACATTTTCAAATTTTCGGAGGAGATACTAGAATAGTATATCTTTCGAATGCCGGGTGTGAGTTTGGAGTACATATTTACTCATATAAGAAAATCGTATAGAAATGGCTCAAAATCTTCAAATCACAAAAATTTTAGTTTCCCTCGATGAAACATTTTCAAATTTTCAGAGGAGATACTAGAATAGTATATCTTTCGAATGCCGGGTGCCACTTGGGTGGACATTTTTATTTGTTAATAACGGTTTTTGGCACACCGTGCCCCTGAAACCTATTAATGCCTCTGAAACTCCTCTGAAATTCCCCTGAAAAAGCTCTTGATTTTTTTTTTAAACACCGAAAGAAATCACCTAAAAATTTCCTAGTTACTGTACCTCCTCAAACTCTCCTGCAATCTTGAAGTCGATATGTTTCTGATTTACTGATTATATCCATCTAAAATTCCGTTTGTGCACCCCCAACACATTAGGGAGGTTCTGGTAGCATTCGACGACAGAAAGACCATGTTGTGTCTGGCCAGAATTTTTCCCTCTTTAGATACCAGTTAACCGGAGAACTCCATCTGGTTGAAGTGAGAGAAAGTGGAGCTACTGTCACTGTGACGTTCTTAAGAATATTGGAATTTCAATCTGGAGCTGAACTCATGTCTCCGAGGAAAATGGTCCACAGATGAAGACAAAAGCTTTTTGACGGACGCCAGTGCGAGATGATCGAAAGATGGAAGCAGTATTTCGACGAACACTTGAATTGCGCTAAAAGCGTAGGCAAGGAGGATCAAAGCAGCGGAAGAAATGACTATGCTTCTGAGACCGGCGGTTTTATATGCTCATGGGACTTGGAGTGAACTCGAAAACAATTTGGTAATAATTAGGTAAATCTATAGAGATTATGTTCACAAGATATTAACAATGATGTATACTTGTTGACATAGTCTCATATTTGTAAAGAATCTAAACCATGGTTTCTCAAACTGTGGGTCGCGACCCCCCAGGGGGGTCGCCGGCGTTCATCCAGGGGGTCGCGAGGGACAGTAAAATATTTTACTGTAAAGGGTAGTACGCACCTGATAAAGATAGGAAAAAGATAGGCCAAGGAACGGTCAAGAAATGATTTCGCTGTTAAAATTTCTTGAGTGGTCCGCAGCTGGAAAGAAACGAAAATTGTGTAACGCTCGTAACGCCTGCCGGGTAAATCAAATGGAGCTGTCACTTTTCCTTGAGGAAAAATATTCTGTCCAATTATTCCTCAAGGAAAAGTGACATTTCTTCCCATACTAATCAGTTGTCAAAATTCCTTTGGTAATTAGAGGGATTTTTTCTGGAGTGCTTTTCTTACCAGGTGCGTACTAGACTTAACAGACAACAACTGAGAGAATTTCTATGGGGGGTCGCGAAAACTACGTCAGCTGGCAAAAGGGAGTCGCGCGACCTGAAAGTTTGGGAACCTATGATCTAAACTACACTAAATATATGAAGTAAGTTCAAAAGCAACGATTCGATCAAGATAAACAACATTTACTTCAATTATTTTTTTTATTAAAAGATAGGAATAGTATTGTTTCTGATAGGTAGTTCAATCACCATTTAATCATTCAACCTTCAAGCTAGTTGAACCAGTTGAGCTTTTCAGAATGTTCAAGTCTAGCACGTCCGAAACACTATCTTCAGCATACCTGAACGGCAATAAAACCCGAATGATTATACGCTATCGGGGCCGCCAGATAATGAAGATATCATCCTACCATTCGTGTCCTCCTCCTGATAGTAACTAGGTACTTACAGCATGGAATGTTCGCTTTCGCATTTTTCCCGACGGCGGCTGCTGCCGACATGACGCCATCCCGGCTGGATAGTAGGCCCAAAGGGCCTAGTGCCTAGTGAGCGCGGCTGTGACCATGGGTCAAGACCTGTGAACGTGTATGTGGGCTTCTTCGCGCATTGCAATTAATTTGGCGTGCACTTTCCCAGGCTTCGGATCCGCAAAAACCAATAATGCGCTGCTTCAGTAAGTAGTTGATTTTGTGGCCGTTTACCTACTTGGCGCGCGCAAATAAATAAGGAATCGATGGTTTAATTTCGCATCGAACCGGCACTTTATGAGCGCCCTGGTCGGTTTGTTTTATTCTCGCTGGTTATGGTGTGGGCAGGGATGCCAGGTTTTTTTTTGTCAGGGCGCAAAGGTCAACTTTGGCCGCTAAATACCGCCTTAAACTCAAATGATTGAACACGTGTGTCGATCAACCATTTTGATAAGTTTTCAAAATGTCTTTTGAAATTTGTGAAGCTCTTTGGAACGTCTTGAAAGTTTTAAAAATAAAAACTCACATCTTCTCGTCTGGCGTTCCTGCTGGTGAGAATGCGCCACAAACGGAAACAACATACACAATTCATTAATTTATTGGCTAGGAGTCTCGTTGGTGGAAAATATTGGTTTTATGACGGTAATAACGCCAGCTTTATGAATCCTTGAAATGAAGTTATAAATTTGCTTTAATGCTCACGAAAGCACTTCGCCTTCAATGACTCGATCATAGGTAAACGAGAGGTGGGAGCAGAAAGCTTTCCGACGGATGGTAGAGCTTGAGACGAAACAGATCGTCTTTGGTGGTTTAGGGAGCGGTAAAGAACAATTGATTCGACTACCGCCGTTGAACTTCTGTGACCCAAGGGCCCAATTAATTGCCAATTGAAATCCAGTAATTATTTCCTTTTCGGGAATTTACTTCCTTAAACGAGAGAGTAAATGCTCCGATTGGTCGGCTCCAAGCACTGACTTGAGCTTGTTTTAAATGTCACTCATCTCATCGTCGCCCTTTCTATCTAATGAACCCGAGCGGCTAGTCTTTTAAAGTGATAGGCCACAACCAACCGCAGGAGAATCTTCTTTTTGAAGCTACCGAATGCATTCCTTGCTATTTCCCGAACTAATGATACTCACCCGTCCCGTCGCCTGGCCCTCGAAGGACCTCGAAGTTAGCCCGAGGAACCTGTGCCTACCACCTAAAAGCGACGGCGGCGGCGACTATCGGTCTCCTCCAGGTGAACATTGTTGGTGACTTTCCGAACAGCCAGCTACCGATGTAGGACTAGATGGGGTAATAAGCAACAGCTTATTGCGATTGAATTTCGCCTCTGGGAAGCCGACAGACAAACTGAACTGTCTTGGAAGTCGTCGTCGGCCGTCGGCCGTCGTGGTTCTCTTGTCCAGGACGTGTCAACGCGAGAACTTGGTACGTGCGAAAAAAGGCATGATAATATTTATGTATATTGTCAACAGGTAGCGATTCCTCACGTTGGTTGTTGGCTCCTCGAGCCTAGGTGATAGGGTTAGCAGTCTGCAACTGAACTGAAACTGAACTGCAACTGAACTGAAACTGAACTGAAACTGAACTGAAACTGAACTGAAACTGAACTGAAACTGAACTGAAACTGAACTGAAACTGAACTGAAACTGAACTGAAACTGAACTGACAAACTGGGGCTCATATAACAATGCAACACCTCCGGTAACCCTACCCGAAGCAATCGGCAACACACTCGTTTAGCGCTGGCTATAGTAGTAACCGCGTTCCTATTCCGGGCGGCAAGTTGTACATATTTTATTCAGTTTGTCAAACGGAGCGATTGCAGCCCAGAAATAGAGGTCCATTCAAGATGTATTTATTGAATTAGCCTAGAGACGCCTTGTCGGCCGATCGGTCGGTCGGCTTGTTCGAAGACGGTACGGTAGCAACCTGGGAGCTGGGAAGGGTCCTCCACGTGATTGCCACCAGAGACACTCCGGGGGACAGTCCGGCGAAGAATCACGTTTGTCCATTATGTAGTTCTGTGCTGTGAAGCATCGCTCCTCGCGCATCGCCCATTTACCCACCGGCGACCACCCGCACCTGGGATCCGATGCTATTGAATTTAAGAAAGAAATTTAATTAATTTTATTTCGCATTGGTGTACTATTTCTTCTCGGTTGGCTCTGACGGTGGCCAGGCGCGTTTGTCGACGTTGAATGGTTGAAGTGACTATGACATGCTGCTGCCGGGAAGTAAGGGGTACTACAGTAGCACTCAAAAATTAACCACTCTGTCGCAGTCCCCGTCGGGATTTGAATAAACTGGACAAAGTCACCCAAAACCGAAACCGAAACCATGCTTTGTACAGCATCGTATACTACCTCGAAGTCAATGAACAGGTGATGTGTTGAAATCTGCTATTCATTAAATGTTTGGAGGTTTGATGTGTTGTGAAGATCTGGATACCGTTAGGTTCGGATTCAACCTAGTAGACTGCCGCCACGGCGATGGCATACCAGGAAATCTTCATGCAGCCAACAAACTGTCCGATAAAAGGGTCTCATGGCCCCTCGAGTTCACTCACTTCCTCTGTAGTTTCGAAACGATGATAGACGATAGCCCATGAATCGGCGTTCTAGCCAAACACATTTCTACATTCTCTGAACAAAATTGTCCGAAGTCATGTCCCCACCAGTCACATGTGGCAAGTATGTGATTATGCACTGTATCGGTATCTCCCACGACTTACATTACATGTATGAACTGATTGGGATAAACGCTGATATTTGTGCACTTCAAATGATAGGTCATTACAAATGTATACCGAATATTTCAACTTCAGAATGGCTTGGATGATTTGGAACAACTTTAAGTAGTTAATATAAAATACGGTCAAACTAATAATCTGTCTAATAAAATGCGCTGTAGTAAGTTTTTGGGTATGCACGATGCTCGATTACGAGTGTAGATTTAAAGGCCTTAAACACATTATATTATGGGTGATGTCAGATATTTCTGACACCTTGGACATTTTTCTCCCATGCCCTGCATTGCATGTGTGAATCAAATGAGTAAATTTCTTCGTAAATTTTGATATTTGTGCACCTCTTTTGATCGACCATTCTAAATTTAAACCATATATCATAACTTAAGAATAGTTTGGATGATACAGGATGCCTTTAAGATTTATATACACATATCATATGATTCAACTGATCTCTTATGACTACCAAAACGCACTATACTAAGTTTGAAATGCACCCGATGCATTGTTA
This sequence comes from Aedes albopictus, assembly GCF_035046485.1. Classification (NCBI taxonomy): domain Eukaryota; kingdom Metazoa; phylum Arthropoda; class Insecta; order Diptera; family Culicidae; genus Aedes; species Aedes albopictus. The sequence continues at coordinate 111,757,146 of NC_085138.1, read as the reverse complement.
CGAGTGTAGATATAAAGGCCATAACTCCAGAACAATTTGGATGGCCTAAGGAATCTAAAGTTAACAGAATTACTTGTATTCAGTAGACTAAGTTCAAAATTTCCTCTTCCCAACCATAATGTATCGACTAGCAGCTCTGTTTACCGTCGTCCCAAGAATCGGTTATACGTCATGTAGATAAATAAATATAAAAGGAACAACCTCATCAATTTCAAAACAGCTTTGTCAGCTACGATGGATGGTTTCTGCCGAATGCAATCGATATCCCTGGCCTTATTGAACACCGCTTGCCCATTTCCACCGCCTGGAAGAAGTGCGGCGGGATCAATGCCCCGCCTTGGCGCCGCCAATTTTCAACACCATGATGATCCATCGAACGTTTGCCCGCTTGATCCACTCCATCACGATCACCTTGAGCTTTCGTTGCTCATCATCTTTTGCCACTTTTTTTTCCCTTGAGCTGTATCTTTTTCAGACTTAACACCCGACGAACCTGCCACTCGGATCTTCATTATCTTCCTTTTTCTCCTTATTGTCGACTATCGCTGAACACGGTAATAGTCCTAGTCAACGGAACCAGACTGTTTGCTTGCCTTAGTTAGAGAAACCATACCATCAAAAAAAAAAAGTTCAAGCTTGCTCCTTCAACTGGCAGCTGTGCAGACATAAAAACTCCAATGGTTACTCCAGCACAGTTCCGATGGTTTGGTTGACCATTTTCCGTATTTTGTTTTGTAATGAGCCAAAACTGGTTTTCTGGAGTCCATGCTCCCCTTCACAACTGCGATCGAGTAGGCAGTAGTGAATTCCCCCTCTTTGATCGATTCACTATAGATTTTCAGTGTAATATCGTCAGCAAAGCCATTGATTGCCCTTCACCTGGAAGTAATTTAAATCACATCACCTCATCGTTGGGGAACTTACGTATTTTCGGTAGTTTTGTTCTCTTCGTCATGGGGGGTTTTTGAAACCTGTAGGTCTCAGAGTTGGCCTCAAATCCTTCCCAACCAAGTTGAGTTATATGCCCAAATTTCAGGCAATTCGGCCCACAAAAACCCCCCATGACGAAGAGAACAAACCTGCCGATAATACCTTTCGTCACCCTATATGACTTTTCATAATATAGGACCTCGGTTATTGCTAATTTAGAGAAAACTTTCCGTTTTATGGTAGAACGAAAAGCTACCGCAGCTGTCAGACTACTGATTTTCACTGAGGTATCATCGATCTACCCTAGCGATGCCTTGAATACCCTTGGTTACGACGCCGATGATCATTGTTTGTTGTTGGTTTTCAGTGCAATTCACCTTGCAGGCATGCTTTGATTTGGCCTTTAGTTGCAATGATAAGATGCTTTTCAAGCCTGCGGTAGGACTTTGACAGCTGCGGTAGAACTCGGCGGCTACCGCAGAGTGGAAATTTTTCTAAAAATCCGCAATAAAACCTTGGAGATCTTCTCAGGTTATGTGAAAGCCATTCCGACCCACCATCAGGCTTGGCATTGGTCACCATTTATACTCACTTTCAAACCGACCTGAGCATGTATTCGTTTTCACTGCCCCACAATCGCAATAGGCTCATCAAATCGCCGTACTACGTAGTCAAGATGAAAAAAAATTGTTTGTCGGTTGCGTCGTTATTTCGGGGACTTCAACAGTCACGATTATGTTGTGAATGACGTTCGGAGTTTTCGGCCTATTGAATCGATGGTCATGACGGTCGCGACAGTACGGCAGCAGTGTGTGGTGTGTCCCAGGTCTTTATGACGATTTTTTTTCGTGACATAACGTCCAAACAAGCAGATGCGTCACAAAGTCCTAGGAAAAAAGGAAAATGATATTCTATGACGCATCCAAACTTTCGAACATTGTTTCACATAAAAAAGTATCTGACCGGGATATTGTGGCTCCGGATGATCCGACCCCAAGTCATACATTCGTAACGCTTCGAAAGAAGAAGATGGAGTTATATCACGAGTGTATAACATATAATATACTGGCTATACAACCAAATACAACGATTTACAGTTCAACATTAGAAACCCTACGTAGCGAAAAGGTGTTTGTGTTTCATCACGAGACGTGCCCGGAAAGTCTAATAAATTATACAACTCGTATTGAATATATCAATTAGCTTTCGCAAGTTGTTTAATAATTAGCTATTTCCTAGAATAGTTATATGATCAATTTTGATTGAATATGTCGTTTTTCCCCACGTTTTTATTGATCTCGCAATTTCTGACCAGCAGCGTGCGCTTATTTTAAGTTGGATAAATCATTGAATCTTATTATTCAGAAACACATGAAGTTGAAATAAGCGAATCGCACTGTGTGTCGAGTGCCCGGCCTTTGTAAAAACGTACTGGTTGTACACAGCACAAACGGTGTTACATCCTCATACACTGTTGGTGCAGTTTCTTTATAAGCTCCATCAAAATTATAGCGTTGGCATTGCTTGACGAAACAGCATGATTTTGATGCTACTGTTATTCCTTTATATGCTAAAACATAAACACGTGGATGCGGTTCGTTGGTTATAACTATTTTCACTAGCATCGGATCGCTTTGCGGTCTTCAACAAAGTTTTTCAGAACATCCTAGACTATCATTTTACAGTATCGATTAAAAACTTTCAGACAAACTTTTTCAACTTATGGCTAAAATGCAAAAAAGTATGTTTTCCCATACAAAATCCCATGCAAATTTCAATTGCAATGCGCAAAGTGTAGACGCAACCGAACGTGCTCAAATTTTGCACAGACACTCAGGACCCGAAATGGAACCAAAAATCTGAGAAAACGGTTTCGATGACCCACACTAATACTTAGTTTCTTCAAAAATTATCTAGACTATCTTTTTAAAAGGGGTCAACGATTTTTTTCAATTGTGTTTAATAAAAAAAATGACTACTGGGTGATTTTCACTAAATACGTCAAGTTTCAAGAGTAAAATATTGAATAAATTCCAAATTGAGCCCTACACTGAAAAAATCGTTTTTAAAAATTCAAAGTCGATTTATTAAAAACACCATCTTTGATTTCGATGAAATTTTATCTCAAGATAGGTAATTATGTTCCCTATCAACCGTCCATACACCACAAGATGGCCACTTCTAAGGAAAAAAAGTTTTGCTAGTTTTGGAAGCTGAGTGGTTGGTACGAGATGTCCCCACTTAATGGCTTTATCGTAAAAACAATAACGCTGCACAGTAGGCCTGGCCGCTTTAATGCTTGTAATGCATTTCCAATGTACTGCAAACATTAATAATGACAAGAAAAATGGTAGAATTAGTCGATTCTATCATTTTCCAGGATTCTTTCAATGAATGGCTGTGTATGTGTAGACTAGACTAGACTAGACTAGAAAGCTCGGAAGGTCGAGTCACATATACCAATAAACTCAGCTCGACAAATTGAGATGATGTCTGTGTGTATGTATGTGTGTATGTGTGTGTGTGTATGTGTGTATGTGTGTGGATAAAAAAACTCACATCACTTTTTGGAAGTAATCCTCAATCGATTTTAATGACCAACGGTTCATTCGACGCGGAATCTGGTCCCATTGTTTCCTATTGAAAATGGTTCGGATCGGTCCAGCCGTTCCGGAGTTATGGCCATTTAGGTGTTCCGGACTGGTACCCCTGGAAGGGGTCAGACATGAAAATGCACCAAACCCATACATACGATACATCAAACTGCGGCGTTTTTGATAACTTGATGAACGGTTAGCAAGAACATAGTCTCAGACCATATCTGAACCGGTAGTGTTCCGGAACGGGTTCCGAATGTCCCGCCGGAAGTGGCCAAAATATAATAGTTATCCAAATCCATGCATGCGGCACAACGAAGCGCGGCTTTTTTGATAACCTAATTAACGGTTGGCAAGAAAATAGTCTCAGACCATATCTGAACCAGACATGTCCAAACACTGCATTGCACGAGGAGTCGATGCTTAAACACACCACCGTGGATGCCAAGCCACCACCTAGCTCTCCGTGTTTCAGAACGAACACGCACCGTGTCTGGCTCAACACCGGTGTCGGTGGCGGTGCTCAGGCAATGGGCACGGTGTTTGACGCTTCGGAAACACGGAGCCCGAGTGTTTCCGATTATGCAAAACCCTTGTGCGAGTTCAAGCACTCGGTGCCGTTCATTCTCCAGCACCAGTTGCAAATGCTGTTGGTCGACGACGAGAGTGAAGTACTTGGCGGCTCCTTTTGTGTCTTTCTCGTCCCTTCTGACTCAGTGGCCCTGATGCAGCCAAGCTACCACGCACTGTGGCCGAGGTGTTTCATACAATCGGAAACACTCGGCCTCCGTGCCCAACCAAAACTGAAACACGGAGCCGAAACTGAGGCTCGAGTTAAATATAACACCGACACGAATGTTTCGCCAGTCGCACTGCGTGTTCATCGGTAGAAGCTGAACGAAGGTGGTGATATGAACACACACGGTGGTGTGTTTACGGGCAAACACGCCACCGGTGCAGCACGGTTTGGTGTTTTGCCCATGTCTGATCTGAACCCGTAGTGTTCCGGAACCGGTTCCGGGTGTCCTGCCGGAAGTGGTCAAATATAATAGTGAACCAAACCGAGGCATGCGACACATCAAATTAAGCTTTGCCAATAACCTAATGACCGGTTATGTGGAAAGTATGCTCAGACCACATTGGGGTCTGTTGGTAGTATTCCGGAACCAATTCCGGGTGACCCGCCGGAAGTGGACAAATATAAAAGTTAACCAAAGCCATACATGCGACACATCAAAGCGCGACTTTTTTGATGACCTGTTGAACGGTTAGCAGGAAAATAGTTTCAGACCATATCTTGTAATTTGTAATTTTATTGTTAACGTATATCTGTCGTGTGCAGCATTGTTGTCCCATGTTCTATGGGAATCCCTATTAACATGAGACAACTATGCTGCACGCGGCAGATATGTAGAAGTGAACTAAACCCATGATGCGACACATCAAATTACGACTTTTCAATAACCTGGTGACCAGTAATCAATGAAGTAGGCTAAGACCACATTAGGGATCAAATTTAAGGTAACATGGTGAACAATTGGCAAGAAATTAGTCTCAGACCATATCAATGTGTTACGGAACCGATTTCGCGTGTCCCGCCGGAAATGGCCAAATGTACAAGAAAACACAAAAGATTTGAAATTGGTTGAACAAAACGCAAGATATTTGAATTTTTGTAAATTTCATATTTTTAAAAGTTGTAAAACTCAATATTGAGCTAAAACTCAAAAACTGCCCTACTTAAAATTTTTTGAAGCACGGTTTCGAAATCAGTGCTAAATTATACTTCAAAAATTTTGGCCGTTGATAGGAGTTCACGACTTTCGTTTTATTTTGTAAACTAGTGTAATTGATTTCTTGTATACCAATACTAATCGTATAGTATCCTTCCCGTATGCGTATTTGCCGAACTAAAGCATATGCGAAAACAACTTTTTTGACCTTAAATATCTATGCGAGTCTTTGATTTTCCATAAAACCCTTTAAAGGCTTCGCTATTGGAAATTTAAAAATACTCATGGAATATTTTACCTCCCTTAATCAACAATCATAATACCAAGAACTTTTATATACTGCGTAATTGGTGGGTTTGATAATTATATATACCTACACAAATTTTGAATCTGAAAATGATTGGTTTTTGCTCAATGTGTGCAGAAAAAACTGGCACTATTTACGAATTCAGATCAATAGTTCATCTAAAAATATAAAAACAGCATTTTTTATACTTTTCCTACAATCTACAATAGATAAGCCTCAATTGCTTCTAACAACACTTTTTTTCCAAGTGACTCCGTTTTTGAGCGGCAGCCGGTTGAAAGTGTACCGATTCTTAAGTGCGCAGGCTTTACATATTCGACGAGAAAGGCACTATCACCACTAGGTGGATTAATCTGGGTTTTTTTGTATTATGTTTTTCATTGTTAATAATCCATTTGTTTCAGGAGGATTCAGGTAATTTTTGTCTATGTCTAGAGAGATTTATTTTCGACAATTATGTAACTGTTGTGAGCCTATCACCATTTAGTACTATTTTCTATTTCAGATGTACTATCGGGCAACCCTGTAGTCGGGACGACGAAACATCCTTTTTATTTTTTTAAAGTTCAAGATCGCCATACCATTCGATATTCGGTGGCAGGTAGCCAACGTTGTCCGCGTCGTTTTTCTTCGAGTATTGTCGCGGGTGTGTTTTTTTTTTAGATAAACTGATTTTTTTTCGGATTGCCAACTTTTTTTACTCGTATTACGCGATCTTGTTTTATTTTTATTTATTTTTTTTAGTTAAATTGTGATGTTTTTTGTTCAACGTGATTTTTTGTTTTTTTTTTTTTGTATTGTTATTTCTCGAGTCGCCAATTTTTTTCCTCGTGTTTTAAACATTTGTTGGAAAGTTCCGATGACCCTGGAGGGATCGGATCTGCTTGGGCCTCTCACTGAGCAGAATCATAATTATTTAAACAATAAATAGAAACAAATGTCTCTTTTGATTGTAGGTTTTCAAAACATTAAATTTTAACCAAGTAAACAACCAATGCCGTGGGTCCATCGCCAGCTTTTCAGGTGAATCCTTGACCTACATAATACATCTCCCAACCACCCACTCCGTAGTACTTATGGGAGTGTCGCTGAGTCGGAGGCCTCTTAAATAAGTGCTACATCAACATTTCCTTCCCCTATCCCAAGTTACGGTAAAGATGGGTGTGGCCGGGAATAATGACATTTGTGCTTTTGGTGTTCTTGCATAAGATTGGAGCAAAGTTAACTCCCCGTGTTTGTTCCGAAAAGCAATCCGAGCAAGATTATCTAAAGGTACATGAATGTTGTTAGTATCCAATCTACGAAATATACCGTAACTACGCTAACGCTAACGCTAACGCTATGCGAGTGTCACCGGATAGTTCTTCTCTCGATGGCTGTCTCACACGATTCTGCACAGCTTTGAGAAAATAGGTATTTGCTTCTGGCCCATTGTCGAGCTACCCACAAATGCGAAAGTCTCAGTTCTTTTAGAATGAGAAAATCTGCTGATCAGATACCTAAGAGGTGAGTCCTCGGAATATGTGGAGGATGATTCACTAAAACCTCATTCTCTCTCTTCCATAATTCGCGACATGCTTCTTAAGGATGACTTCGAGAAGGGAGGGGCATGAGTTTTCCCCCTCCCCCCAGTAAGACAGTTCCTGCCAAGTAGGTACTATAAACTATCCGTTGGACTGAACTTGACTTGCTGTTGGTCGGCCCGCCATTTTCTCTGCATAATATGAGAGACCGTGCAAATAACGGAATTCCACTTGTCCACCCCCGTTTGTTCGCCTTCACGGGATCTGCCGTTGCCATGAGCGTTGCCACTGGTATCGACTTCCGAAGTTTCAGCAGGCACTGCTTGAAGCCCTTAATGATATTACTCATCGAGGACGCGAAGTCGACTATCACGTTCTCACCGAAATGAAAAAGCGTTAGTTATCATGTAAGTTTAGGAGTTTTAGCTGGAAGTTTTGTCTGGCAAACTACTTCAGTGAGCTGGTGGATGATGACGTTACTTTTCGTCAGCCTGAGTTTCTTCTACCTGAACATGTTCTAAGATGATCTTGATGTGCTGTGGACAGCGATCGAACTGCACATGAAATGTGTACAGGTACACTCGATTCTTTTTTTCGCACGGGTCGGGTTTTTGCTATCTATTTTAAACCGATTTTCATGAAATGTTGTCCACATATAAGCACGATTAGTATTATCCGTGTACGAAGTACTGAGTCAATTGGTTCAACATTGGCCGAGATATAGCAAAAAAAACGACTCGTGCAAAAAAAAAAAAAAAAAAGAATCTGGTGTATTTATCATCATAAGTGTTTCCGGGGTGAAGGCACTTGGTTTTGACTAAGTAGAAGAATCGCCCCTTATTTCTTAATCTCTCAACCCGAATAGGGAAATAGAGAAACTATCGAACCAAAATTCTTTTTTTTTTATTAAAAAAAACTTACGATCGCTACTGTACCTAGCCTAGCCACGAGATTTACCACCCTGGCGAGCCGGAGTGTCCTCTTTCATCCCAGAGAGACAGCCGGCCGATCACCGGCGGACGACTGCCGAAACGCCATCCGTCGTCGTCGTCGTCGTCATCATCACTCCTCTCCTCCACCACTACTGTGGACTACAGCAGCAGCAGCAGCCGCAGTTCGTCAGCACTATACCTACTAGAGGGGATCCCCTTTGGCGGCAAACTTCTTTGGGTATAGGGTGCACACATCATCCCCACAACAACAACAACAACGTGAAAGCACACTAGAGGAGTCGAGTCGCTTTCTGATTTATCGTGTTTTAAACACTTGGTTGAGTGTTCTGCGGCTTGTTCTTTGAGATGTATCTGTTGGGCTGCTGCCTTCGCACACCACCGGTCCGCTCCGCGCGCCGTCATCGATGGACGGCGGCACGCTGTCAGGTCGTCGTCGCTTGCCAAACTGTTTTGAGCGGTAGTAAGGGGAGGTCGGGGAGAAACAACTAGAAGGATTTCAAAACTTAAGGCCAGTGAGTATTCCATGAATTAGTATATTAACCGATCTTATGACCATATATCTTCTTCTTTTTCTTCTTTGCGTAACGCCTCAACTGTGACAAAACCTGTTTCTCAGGGTAGTGTTCTATGAGCACTTCCACAGTTATTCACTGAGAGCTTCCTCTGCTAATGATAATTTTGCGGGTGTATATCATTTCTGGGTCCTGGGTTGACCGGAAATCGAAGCTTCAGATATCACACAGCAATAAATCTCATACATCTTTGAACTTATTTCAAGATTTCACCTCTTGATGCTATGAATTTGCTAGGATTATACCAGTTTATTCAAATTGGGGTTTATCCAAAAACTTAGACAACATTTTTTTTTATTCTTCAATCACTTAATCTAATTTACAGCTCTTTTGTCCACTAGGGCACTGCGTGAGCTATTCCAATTGGAAGCTGTACTTAATACACACTTTGTACAGCGCCTAAATGTATTCTATTTTAGTTCTTCGATATCGAACTGGTTGCTGTCGCGCTGCTTTCACTTTCTACCCCATCATGGTAGAATGATGAGCACGAGGATGTGTGGCTGTTGGTTGTCCCTTTTTCCAGTCCGATTGGGGGTCCATTATGAGTTGCCGTTCGCCGATGTCCATGTATCCGGGTTCGTTTGAGCCATGGGCTCAGAAGAGGGTCAGCTGCTCTCAGGGGGATAGAGCAACTGACGAAAGTGCCGGGACTGGAATCGAACCCAAGACCATCCGCTTATGCAAACGTGTGACTTATTGCGCCACAGGCCTCGGCTAGACAATATTATGTTTTATTTTATTTGTATTGCTACATTACGACATTGATTTGATTTTTAAAATAAAAGTGCCATTTTAAGAAGAAAATATTAAAAGAGATTATTAAAGCAAAATCCATCAAAAATCCTCGAAGTGAGTCATTTCACTCCTAAGGATCAATCTACCTCGATCTCCACTACCTACATTTCGATATTTTTTTGCTGCTTTTACTCTGGGCTTTTGTGTAGGCACCACACACCGAACTGCTGCCTGGCAGCCAGCCAACCAACCAGCCGCAGCCACTTCAACCGGGGAGAACATACACACTTGTGGCATTCCGCGGATTGGTGCTGATTGCTTGTAAAATAACATATTATTTATTGCCTGATTATTGAATGTGTTTAAGATAAGGCGGAAGGAGCGTATACCTATATGTAGGTATGTAGGATTGGGCCAACCGCATGTTTGAGCCGCGAGATGCGATAGAATCTCTCGGTTGGAACGACAAAGGATAGAGGAATGCGAATTAACTGCATTGATTCTTGTTGAATTATGACGTTTGGGCAGTTGTAGATCTTAGACGAATGGGTTAGCCAACGAGGGTTCAACAATCGAATGTATACGGTGTGATAGGATCTGTGCTTGTTATCTGAACACACCATTACCACACAATGCATAGTTGGTTTTGTTGTATGCATCTAGTGTGCATACACTTCAAATCTGAGAATCAATTTGCTTCGAGTGCATTTCTGTGTGGGATGAGTATCGTAACATAACAGCCGAATAAAGACTGCCTCAAAGACCATATAAGTACTAGTCTTTGCCAGAATTCAGGTTTGTTGTAGGTTTGATCTCACGACCCTTATATGCTAGACAAGTGTTTTACCAACTAAGCTACCGTGCCAGTAAAAACACGGTATTTTAGTTGTTATAAGGAAACTTAAATAAATCTTATCGATAACTTCTTTAAACCCCCGGTGAACACTGGCGCTTCAGCCTGGCTATTCAGTACTGTTGCTGGTGGGAATGCCAATGCAGAACCGTAGCTTTCGGGAAGGTAAGCCCAGTTACCTGCCCCGCCTTGTGAGCAAGCCGTAAAAAGACAAGCACCGAATGATCGACAAGAGAAGAATGCGAACCGAAACCAATGGCAACGACCACAGCGACGAAAAGAGACTTGCGATTGGAAGCTCGATACGTGGAACTGCAGATCTCTCAACTTCATCGGGAGCACCCGCATGCTCGCTGATATACAATAACGGAGTTGACGAAACTGGTTCGACGAGAATGTAGAGCGGCTTTTGAAGAGAAGAACGTAGCGCGGGAAGTAATGCTACAGAATGACACCCTACAGAATGTTCACAAGGAACACGGAAGTTCTACCAGAAGCTCAACGCATCCCGCAAAAGCTTCGTGCCGCAAGTTGAAATCTGCAGGAATAATGTAACTACAGAGACTTACAGAGCTGCTCCGCAGCCACAGTGGGTCCCAAATTACTCCAGGGACAAGCTCAGTAGCACCCTCGACCCCAGGGACAAGCTCAGACCCCTCGAGCTGTGTCTCAGGGCTGCATGCTACTGAGTAATAGGAGAGACGCGAGAGAAAGCGAGACTAATGGTAGGTAATCACGGCTTCTGCATACTGATCTACGATTTGGTCCACACGGCTGCTCCTGTACTACCGTGAGACCGGAATCTCACCGCCGGGGCAGCTTGGATTCGTAATTGCTGGGGAAAGCTCGGGCGATTAGGCATTATCCTTCGTTGGCGATATTCGGCACGGCCCAGGACGAGACCGGAACGACCGTGTCCAGGAGGGTCCCTTCTTGGCGATTAAGACCAACGGCCTGAGGGAATCGTTCGAATGGGACGATGGCGGCTCCTTTGCTGTTAGGCTCGGAAGCCATCTTGACTTCCGAGCCGCCGTGTGTGACCGTTTTTGATAAACGATACGTGGTCAAATTATACAGTTTAGGCCTTTTTACCTGAACGGAGGTAGTCCAGATATTCAGCCCCTTTAGCCTTTCCGTAGAAAGAGGTGGGGGGGGGGGGAGGGGGTGAGTACCACAAACTTGGTCTAACCACACGGACGCCTGTATAATAACTGGCCAATCTTCTAAAATGGAAGATGGCCGCGCCCATCAAAGCTTTAATTTTCTACCTTTCTCCATCTTAATCCTATTATTGTGCGAGATGTACAATATCCTCTTGGAGAAGTCTCTTGTTAATTGCAGTACGGCGCAGCAGAGGACAGGAACGAACCAACTCCCACGCTGAGTGAAGTTACCCATACAACCAGGAGTTCAAAAATGGTTGCACGATGTACATTGTATAAAGAGAGACAGTTTTCATCGCATATGATGTTATTTTTGAACTTGTGGGGTTAAGCAAACTCGGTTTCTCACTGAAGGTTAGCTGCTAAAATAATGAATTTATTCGTTCAATTTGGTAGGTATTTCGTAATTGCCAAATCTTACAAATTTGGGGATCTTTTTCCTGTTAAATAAATTGTAAGTTTGGTTCGTCTATTCTCGAGCGGTTGATTGAGCGGATGTGAGGATGTGAGCTTGAAATAGTTTTCACTGAATATAGCTATTTTATTATTCCAACTTACAGTCCACGGCATGGTCTCTTTTTAGCTGTTCGAGTCGGTTTAGAAATAAGTATACAAATTATATAGTAAAAAGTATTATAACAAATATCGATCAGATTAGAAAATTGCACTTTTTCTCAAACGTTCTTATTGCTATCATGAGGAGGCACTTTCTCCTCCTCATTCATGCTGGCAGCATGACATGTAAGGCCGATGTCATGTTTGTTCGCGCTGTCATTGGTCCCCGTAGTGCTCCTGTCATCGGTCACCAGGGGTCCTTTCGACCCAGAGCTTATGTCAATACATCTGGAAAAGTCGCATAAGAATACAAAGTAACTTTTCAATGGTATAACTGCATCGTAGTGAACAATACTCTGATGTTGTATTGCGATGAACTTAACTTATTCGCAAAAGTGTGGGAGCGAATTCTCTAAGCGTAAAATGAACTCGCATAATTGCGTATTGCGATGATTATACGATTTCGCCTGGTACTTATCATATTATGGCAGTTCAAATTGCATTGATATACGAATCAAATCGCATAAATGCAAAGATAAACTCGTTAAAGTGTGCATACAAACTTGTCAAAATACGATTTGATATGTGATAACAGTAAAAGAGGTGCTGTTGGATAGCGGATGCAGTGCCAAAAAGATACAAGAAAATGAACGGTCAACATTATGGTTGAAAACTTATTGTTTTTATTTTGTGGCCCTGATAATATTCAGAGAATAGTGTGGGAATTCACACTTTGTCGATTCAAACTCCTGGTAATCTGCCAAACACACACATTGCAGATAAACCAAGTGCATTTCAGCAAACACTGAGATGAGTTAGAATTTCAAGATAATTAATTATTTAGCTTGTTCCACAAGAAGTGTCCTGGTATTAAATGTAAAGTGGGGCTTGCAATAGTGTACACCGTACATCGCATAATATATCGCTTCAAGTCATGTAGCGTTATTGTTGTCCTGCCAATGCACGTATAACGCCTCCACTTTTGTACGCATAAGGCACTTTGCTGCATCTTATGCGATGTAACTTTACCGCATGAAAGTACGTATAACACGGACATAAACTTCATTACACGTACAAATTGGTTGTCTGGGTAAGGATGTCATCCATCAGCTCAAAACAACAAAGCAGCTGCTAAGAACAGTATCCTAGCAAAACTCATCAAGATGGGCCCGGAATAGTTGGCCACCTATCTTCACCGGTTAGTATTTAAGATATAATTATGGTAATTTGATTTTTGCAATTTCTCATCGTAATAGGCTGTTTTACCTCACGCAAATCTGACAGGAAAAGGCCTACTTTCCCATACCAAATTAACAGTGCTGTAATGGTTCATTACAGCACTGATTTGCGTTGCGTAATGAACCATTACAGCACTGTTTTCAGTTTTGGTCAACTTCTTGATGCTTTCTGGACGCAGTTTTGAAAAATTGTGATAACTGCACAGTATAACCTGTTATGTCCAGATTTTCTTAATCATGGCTATGAACATCAGTATGCAGTTTGATGAAAAAGTTTTGTTTTAAACTGTCCTCAAGGGTAATTTATAAAATTGCAAAAAACGTTGTACGCAACTCGGTGCAGAACTCGATTTTTCCAGCACTCGTCGTAATTATCCAACTCGGCAAGCCTCGTTGGATAAATGTACGCCTCGTGCTGTAAAAATCGTCATTCTGCACCTTGTTGCTTAAACTACTATTTCGTTACGACTGTTGGTGTTTGAACCGGCAGAGGGGGTGTTTTCGGCCTTGGCAGTCTCTAAACGTTTGCAAAAACGATTATTGCATTTTAACCCGACGGTTTCGGTTATTTATTCAACCTTTTTCAAGGATTAGATGCAAGTTTTATTGTTAGATTTCTGGAAACGTTCAATATACGGAGTCATGGTGTAATGGCGTCCGCTATGGTGCTCTTGTGTCGATCCGTTTGTACCTCACTGTATTTTCAGTGGAGCTTTCTTGACGGCTTTATCGACTTTGATCGCCTACGATTTTCTTCGACTTTTTATCGCCTACGTTTTGGTCACTGTTTTCTCCGACCGGACTGACGTACCGTACAAGAAAGCTCCACTGAAAATACAGTGAGGTACAAACGGATCGACACAAGAGCACCATAGTGGACGCCATTACACCATGACTCCGTATATTGAACGTTTCCAGAAATTTAACAAGAAAACGTGCATCTAATTCTTGAAAAAGGTTAAATAAATAACCGAAACCGTCGGGTTAAAATGCAATAATCGTTTTTGCAAACGTTTAGAGACTGCCAAGGCCGAAAACACCCCCTCTGCCGATATAATTATGATAAGGACGATCTTTGGTGATGTGCAGGAGAAAAATGCATGGCGGGGAAGGATGAACCACGAGCTCGTTGCACTTTACGGCGAACCCAGCATTCAGAAGGTGGCCAAAGCCGGAAGGATACGGTTGGCAGAGCATGTTGCAAGAATGACGGATAACAACACTGAAAAGTTGGTGTTCGTTACTGATTCAGTTGGCACAAGAAGGCGTGGAGCGCAGAGAGCAAAAAAATCCAAAACATCTGTAAAAAAGTCTCACCATTTCTCAAAAATACGCCGATGAAAAAAAATGTATGAAGTTTTCATATACGCGGCCGCGTAATTCAAAGAAGAGAATTGTCAGACAAATGAGGCACAAAACAAGCAACATGATCTCGAAAATGTTTGTTGAAGACAAAACGGAAGCTGAATTTGTTGCGTACTTTTCAACTCGTGAATAATCAATTATATCTAAACCAAAATCGAAACTGTTTGGTGGTAAATCTTCAAGTTACTGCTCAAGAATCGTAATGCAAGGCTTAACAATCTCTAAACCACGGTGTACAGAAGAAGGTCATATATTCCCGAAATCTGACAGCTTTTTGATGACGTAATTCAAATCGTTCATATGTGATGTAGTACTCCACACCAATTTGATCAATGTGAAAAACGATAAGAACGATGTCACATGTTTACATTCAAAATAGATGTTTACATAGGTTACTAGCCTGCCTTGTGATATTTATGCCGTGCTCAAAACTTTAGGTGCACGACATTGTTATCATGGTGAAGTCAGAGCTGGTTACTCAAGGTTTACAAATTTTAGCGCCCTCTATACTGGCATGTCTCCAAGGAAATGACTTTAATATTGCGCCTTATTTAGAATTATTCCAGGAAAACTCTTCCATGCATTGTTATTTCACAAAATTTGCCTGTAATTATCGCGAAAGGGACATTCTTGCTGGAATTCCTTTATATGAGTTTCGCGAGAACTCTTCTTCAAACAACAAGAAAACTCTCGAGGAGAGAGAAACCACCTCGGAAATTCCATTGA
This sequence comes from Aedes albopictus, assembly GCF_035046485.1. Lineage (NCBI taxonomy): Eukaryota > Metazoa > Arthropoda > Insecta > Diptera > Culicidae > Aedes > Aedes albopictus. The sequence continues at coordinate 111,741,893 of NC_085138.1, read as the reverse complement.
GGGTTTCTTGATAAATCCTCAAGAAATTCCCAAAGGAATATTTAAAATAATCTGAAATGTTTACAGAAACAAGATTCTCGCCGGGTATCTTAAAATATTTTTAGTTTCCCTTCAAATGCATGGATTTCTTTGAAAATTTCTTAAGGTGTTCCTCCAGCTATTCTTTCAAAGATTCCCACAGAAATTTTCTTTTGCACTTCTTCAGGAATTTCTCAAAAAAAATCTAAAACGATCAATTTTGAATTTAGTCCATGGGTTTCCTCAGAAATTTCACCTGAAATTCCTCCTGGGACTCTATAACGGGTTCTATAGGAAATTTATTAAATGATTGCTGCATTAGTACATGCTTTTTCTTCTTTCATGTAATTATTCAAACATTTCTGAAGGAATTCCTCCAGGCCAGGATTTGACTAAGAGATTTTCTTTGAGATTTCTCTGATATTTCTCAACAAATACTGCTAATTCCTCCACACGTTTCTTCAAAAGATGCAATTCTAGGAAAATAAATTGCAAAGATTCGGATATTGTTTCAAAATTTTCCCTAGGGGTTTCGTTTAGAAATTCAAACCTTTTTTCTCAGAAACTTTTTTAGACATTATTGCTTGAATTGCACCACAGGTTCGTACCAGTGTTACTTCATTTGTTCAGATTTTTTCTCGGGCATTTATTTGGGCATTCCTCTAGCAAATTCTCAATAAATATTTTGAAAGCTCCTCCAAGGGCTACTTCAATGTTAGGTATTCCTCCAGGCATTGCTTGGGATTTATTCAGACCTTTCTTCTGGAATTCTCTCAATTTTTTTCCCAAAGATTCTCAACAACTCCGGCAGAAATCACTCCAAAACCTAGGGTTATTATTTCAAAGATTTATTTATTCAAGGGTTATTATTTCAAAGATTCCTTCAATCTCAATCATTCTTTTTTTTTATGTCTTCAGTGGTTCTCTAAGAAGTACTCATTTTTTTTAGTTTCTGCAGGATTTCCTTCAGAAATTTCTCCAGGAAATAGTTTAGGGATTTCTGTGTACAAATCCCTTAAAAAATGTATAAGAAATTCCATCAGAGGTATCTTCTGGAGTTCTTCCAAGAATTCCTTCAAGACATTTTTCCAAGGTATCTCCAGGAGTTTATTTTTAGAGATTTCTTGAGACAGTTATTCATGGATTTCATAGAAATTCTTCCACAGATTACTTCAAGAATTCTTTAGTAGTTTTGTGAAATTTTTGGAAGAACCTCAAAAAATCCATGGAGAAATATCCGAACAAATTGTGTAGGGTTTTCTCAAGCCTTCCCAGGAGATATTCCTGATGCAACCGCTGAAATAATTTCTAAAAAATACACCGAACGATTTTTTCAGACAATTCGTGTAGAAACTATGGGAAGCTCACAAGGAATCCCAGCAGGAATTTCTGAAAGAAACCCTGTGAAGTTCTGTGATCAGGAAGGCGGACTCTCCCCTAATCGGATATCTTTGCCTGAACGGATGAGTACACTTCATCGAAACTCTACATTTGGGTGCATGTAGTTTTGGTAGTGAAGAAATCTTCAGTAAAATCCCTGCAGGAAATTTAGGAAGTACTTTTGAATCTCTGGAGTAATATCAGAATAAAAATCACCGGGAAACTCTTGAAGGAATCCAAAGAGGAATGTCTCAAAACTTCCTAGAGAAACTTCTCGGTTAACACTTGGCTGAATTCCTAGAAAAATAATTAATTTATAGGACAATTCCTAGAGAAATCCTTTAACAAAATTTTTGGAGGATTTTCTTAAAGCATTCTTGCAAAAATCTTTCTTAAAAAATCCATGGAGAAATTGTTGGAGTTATTTTTAGAGGAAATGCCAGACAAATTTCTGAGGGAATACATCGAGAAATATTTGGAGGAAATATTGAAAGAATCTCTATTTAAACTTGTGCAGAAATCTCTAGGGGAATTCCTGCCTGAATCACTGAAGGTAATTTCTGCAGATTTTTTTAGAAATCTCTGCAGAAGTTTCTGGGCACATTCTTGTGATAAATTTCAATGGAATCTCTAGAACAATACCTAATCTGTTGGAATTTTTAAAGGAACATCTAGAAAATTTTCTGAAGAAACCTATGAAAATTTACTATAAAATCATTGAAATAATTCCTAATCGCTGTAGAAAACTTTGAAGGAATTCTTGGAGAGATTTCCGATGATTTTTTAAGCGAATCCCCAGAAGAATTTCTTTCTAGTGGAATTTTAGAAGAAATACATATAAATCTACCTAAAAAATATTACTGAAAGAAGCATTTGAAAAATTGTTTAAAGAATTTCTGAAAATATTTCGCTAAAAACAGCTAGGGGTGTTTGGAAGAAATTCATAGAAGTTTTCTATGGAAGTGGAATCCTTGGACAAGTTTAAGGAGGAATCTCATAAGCAATGTTTGAAGGAATTTTTTATACAAACGCCTGGAAAAATATCTAAAGTTGTCTATGTAAGAACTTCTGGAGGAGTCTGTGAAAGATTTTCTGAATGAATTCTTGGAGAAATTTCTGGAGAAAACTTTGGTTTTCTTGAATTTTCTGAAAGAATCCGTGGATGATTCTCAGAAAGAATTCTCGAACGGATTCTTGAGATGATTTTCAAAAGAAATACATGGAAGACTTTCCGAAAGGAATTTCTGGAGGATTTTCTGGAGTGTTCTATGGAATAATATCGAAAGGAATGCAGGGAGGGCTTTCTAAAGTCTGGCCTAATCTCTAGAAAAAAATGGAGAAATTTTTAAAGGAATCTATGAATTTTCTAAAGAAATGAATGGAAGAATTCCTGAATGGTTTCTCATGGAAATCTCCGATGATAGAATATTTTAATAATTCTCTGAAATATTTTCTGAAGAATCGCTGGAAGGATTTCTGAAAGACGTTTTGAAATATTTATTTTATTTGTGGGGATTTTTAGAGGAATCTATGGAAGAAGTCCTATATCACAGAGTTTGTTTGCGCGTGTTGGGGCGCAAAGGTAGCTTACTTTTTCTACATAGGGTATGTGTTCCATCATTAATCTTACACTCCCATATTCATCCTATTCGAAAACAAGCGATTACGGCACCGATTGATTCCGTTCTTTTTGTTTTCATGGGTGCTCACTTCTAACAAAAAATACAAAAATAAGAAACAAAACAAACAGCGCATCAATCCTTTGTTTTTGGTACGATGAAAATGGGAGCTACATGCTTAAGATGGGAACCAATACCCTATATGAGGCCACAAAAAAGCGTAAACGGCTCCTTTTATTAAGAAGAAGAAATTTCCATTATGTTCGGAGCCACAAATCTGTAATATTCACCTGAATCATGTGATTCACATACTTCATGTTTGTGAGAGCAAAGAAAGATAAGGAAAATGATATAAGTGAACATACTATATTCTTGAGGGCGGTACGTAAAGTGATTATTGTCATTACTGGTGCCGTAATAAGATGATGTTCCCTCGACAGGGAAGTTGTGCTGATCGACTCATTAAAATTAATTGCTTTTGATCATTCCTAGAAGCTTGTACAGCTACCACCTTATTGATGTGTTAAGAATCAGAAAAGCGCAAATCTACCGAGTAGAATACAGTTTCGAAAATCTCCACTCACCGGCTGTATTCGCATCCCAGAGGTAAGCGTAAAATAAAAACAAATAAACAATTCAATTACATTAGCATTCATAAATGTCACCAATATCGGTGTTTAATAAATTACCGTACATGCAACAGTTGATTAAATGTGACAAGGCGCCTGCCGAACCGTGGAAAACGCTGGCACTGGAATGGAGCTGGCTATGGATGACGATGCGATCCCGACCGGAGGAGACCTCGCAGATGCTGGTGTCCCTATAACAGTGGTTTCCAAACAGTTTTACATCATCAGCATGGAGCATTGCCATTCTGAATTCGATTAGAGTCAGAGAAATAACAAATAGAAGATAGAGGTTTAAACTAGAAGTCAGAAGCTTTAAGCTTGAAGCTAGGGGAGAATATAAAATTTATGAAGTAGATTTTCAAATGGAGAAGAAAAGATGATGTCAAGTAAAGCGTTAGTAAACACTGCTTTATATCTACCAGCCGAGTACGGATTGCATATTTGCAATTTAAACTTCTCAGCTGCTCGATCGCTTGCATCATTCACAACTCACCTCCAACGAGGAAATAAAGCAAATGCTCATACGACGCGAATTCAGGTAGATATGGCGTTTACTTCTCTCCTCCGGCTTATTTTCAAGATCATGTTTGCATCCAATGGACCAACCAAACCAAACCAACTACCACCACCGTAGCAGCAGCAGCGGAGATCCCTAGGAATTACAACTCGCGCAGAAGCGGAATTTATTACCATATTATTATTCAATGAATTATGCAAATCTTGGCGCATTTTTTCGACCCATTGTGTCTCTGCGCTGCTTCGGGTGACTCTATGCGACAACAAGCGACGACCGACGACGAGTTCGACGAAGACAACGACGGTGCATAAATTAGCAGTTTGAGACATTGGTCTTCGCGGCGTTCGATCGGTCTCGTTCGACGAATGGTGGCCTGGCGCTGGCTGGTAGGCAGTAGCAGCAGGTATTCCCTTCATTATTGCTTACTTACCACCAACCAGTGCACTACTGGTGGCTGGCTTCGCTGACTGATTGGCAGGCGTTAGATGAACAGCTGTGTGAGCCGGGAAGACGGGATTGTGTGTGTGATCAGGAGTGAGTTATTTGATTATGATCTGGTAAATTACACCCGAGAACAATAAACAACGTCCTGTCAGCACCTCGTTTGTATTTTAGGGATGAGCTGTCTGCTGTCTGCAGTGTTTCTTGTTCTGGCTCATATATTCAACATTTTGTTTAATCCTTGGAATATGTTGTTTGAATGGTTTTCAGAAATATACTTGCCTGTGAGGACTCAGTACGAAGGTATTGTTTATACCCAGCCAACCACATATCGTAAATCATTGTGTAGAAAAAATCGTATATTATCATATATTGAATCAGAATTGTATAATAATATGTATATTTGTTGACAATAATTGCGTAAAATCGCATTTCATGCCAATTCAAATTTCAATTGCGATTTTGTTTCATATAGTCGTCTCCGATCATAAAAGGTGCGAGATACTATCGGTACCATCGCACAGAATCGGATAGAATCGTGAAAAAAACATACATTATTAGTGCCAAGCTGCAAGTTCGCTAGCATCGTATATATGATTTCTTAAAATTGTGAAAATCGTCGCTTCACATCGTATATGAATCTACTAAATCGAACTTGCTACCTAAAGGTATGATGAAAATCGGTACAGTCGTATACAACTATAACAATGTTGTATATTGATCGTTTGCGTCACACTTGCGTCGTACACGAAGTGAATGAAATCGTAGAAATCGTATATTCATTTTTACAGTCGCATATGATTGTTACTGCACTTTTAATAGTCGAATCTTAATCTCGGAAATCGTAAATGGTTTTGTTTACATATTTGTATGATGGATAAAAAAGAAAAAAAAATGGTATTCATCACAAATTTGTATATTTGTTGTTGTTGACACATTTTAACCATGGTAGCAATAATTTCAACCAAATATATAAGGTTTTCATACTAGCAGATGACTTACAATAAGTGATGTATAGATTCCAACAACGATGCGTATTCCGGGCCTCTTGCACGGCACCACTTTTGGGGCCACTCAATGCACAACAACAACGCTCCCACCACAAGTCTCGCACTGTATCATGCTAATTTTTATTCGTTTCATGCCATTCACTTTGAACTCCCTGTTTTCAACTTGGCAATATAGCCAATAGAGTTAACGCGCAGTTCTCAATCAAAGGACCTAAGTTCGATTCCCACTGAACACCAGTTGTTTTTTTTTTATTTTAAAATCTATAGTCGTATATTGGTACTCTCAATCGTAATAAGATCATGCATAATCGTATATTAAGACGGATAAAATCGGCGAAATCGTAGAAATTTTTCGAGAAATCGTAAATTATGTTGGATGGAATCGCAGTAATCGTATATATGTTTCGATATGGCCTCCACTTTAGTATGTATATGCCTGTTTCGTGCATTGAATACGATTTCTATGGTGCTATATATGTGTGACTATTTCAGTTGCAATTTCAAAATAGCAACCAAAGACGGGCTTGGTGGTCTAGTGGCTACCGCTTCTGAAGACGGGCTTGGTGGTCTAGTGGCTACCGCTTCTGATTTATATGCAGAAGGTCCTGGGTTCAATCCCTGGCCCGTCCCTTTCCTCCTACTTTATATCTTTCTATACACTTTCTCTCTGCTCTCTACATATACAACTCATGTATATAAACATGTTCATAGCCGTCGCTAGAACAGAAACGGGTTGAAAAAGCCGTTTCCCTTCGTTCAAAACTTTCACAGCACAGTATCACAATCCTATTAGAAAAAACGCCTACAAGTTATGCAATCAAGCGAACTGTGCCGCACATCTTCAAAATAATAAAAAAACACACACAATTCCTCTGGTATCCGCATACCAATGTGTGAACCTTCTGCCAACCAATTCCCACCAACACTCCAACATCCGCATGAATTTGTGCTGGCGCAGAGGTATATTCGGCCAGATGTGGATACAAACGATTGCAATCATCACTTCCTTACCCCTTCCCCACATTGACCTGCAACCTGACGTGGCAGGCGCCATTGTCGCCTAAAATAGAAGATCACCAACGCTCACACACTGAAGATGCCAGCTAGTTCCCGGCAGTTATCTCATTGGTCCTTGTGTGAGTGTAGCTGGTCTGGCGATACTGGAGTAGCATCCACGGGCGGTCAATCAAGCTCAAGCTCTCAAGCTCAAGCAATTTCAAAATAGCAACCAAATTGCTGGCTGGGTATTTCACACAAATTTATGGTAAGGGACCGTGCATAACCCACTTAGATGTTTAGGGGAAAGGGTGTGGGTTTTCAAGTCCACGCTCCGAACAAATCTTAAAACGTCTACTAAACGGAAAGGGTTGTCTGAAAAGATCAATTTTTGGTCTACTATACGTGCTTTCTGCAAAGCCTCTATAAGGCGTTACATAACATCGGGACAACAAATAAAAACAGCTAGGAGGCTGTCCATAAACCACGTAGTCATTTTTTCTGAACTTTAGATAGGAATCCTATCAAGATGTCGTCAGCCCGAGAATTCTCATTGGGCTGGATCATGCGGGCCTTGGTAACGTGATGAAATGTCGCAAAGGCAAGCCGAACGAATCCATAGCTCAGTTAAGACTCGCCCAGGTTGGATGATTTTCGGATGCTGTTCCCGCACCACAACCAGTGCCAACCACGTCAAATACCATCATGTCCAGCTTTGTCCATTGGGCTGCAAAAGCTAAGAGTTGTGTGCTTAGTTGGTAGTGCAGCCTGGGTGCTGGTGTCCTTCTGACTTCAGATAGATTGAGGAGGTACGACCCGAGCGTCTGTTCACCAAGGAGGTGCGGCTCAAACGCCGCACCACGCCCAGCTAGATCCAAGGTGGTAGCCCCATCAGCGTGGTCGTCTCAGTGTTGGTTGGGACGTTAAACAGAACTGGCACGATGGCCCTCCGGCGAGACAGGAGTGTTGACGTAGGCCCAATAAGCCACCCGTAAACATCCCCATTGCGAATAACATAGGAGAAAATACGACTCGATACAATCGGCAAAGAACCACGCGACGAAATAAGGACTACGATTGGAAACTTGGAACATGGAATTGCAAGTCACTAGGTTTCGCAGAAAGTGACAGGATAATCTACGACGAACTACATCCCCGCAACTTCGACATCGTGGCGTTGCAGGAACTTTGTTGGACTGGACAGAAAGTGTGCAAAAGCGGGCATCGAGCAGCTACCTTCTACAAAAGCTGTGGCACCACCAATGAACAGCGATTTATAGTGTTGGGCAAGATACGACAACGTGTGGGCCGAAACAGCCTGCACGCTGCATCGAATGATAACGGCCAGCGATGCGTAAACTTTGCAGCCTCCTGTGGTATGGTAGTCCGAAGCACCTTCTTCCCCCGCAAAGATATCCACAAAGCCACCTGTAGATCACCCTTGATGGTCGGAAAAACCAAATCGATCACGTTCTAATCGACGGTAAATTTTTCTTGGATATAACCAATGTCCGCACATACCACAGTGCGAATATAGATTCGGATGACTAAGTCGCTGTATGCATGAGCGGGAGGGGGGGGGGGGGGGGGTGGTTGTACGTGGTTGAGTTGAAGCGATGGTGCAGATTTCCCGTCAGGTGTCCCATCAAAATCGTGGATAGATGCTTGTCAGCTTCCACATTGGCGGATCTCGTGTCGGTTCAGGGGAGGACGTCTCTGGCGACCGACCCTCGGCTATAGATGCTGATTGGCCAACTTCAGCCTTCACGAGTCCTTTGGGCGGTAACTCGATGGCTCTAGCTACTTTCCGGCACACCTTGCCCGTTCTTTGGGTGAGCACTGACTCCCCGTTCTTCGCTTCGCTCGGCCCGAAGACCCCACTCCATACTTCGTTCGTCAATCTTCGCCTTTTTGTTTTCGTTCCCATAGCACCATACTTCACTTGGATGTTTGCAACCGCCACCCACATCACCAATCTGTGTTTTAGTACTCTGCTGCTACCAACACCGTACACTAAGCTTGAAATGATCGTTTGAAATCTATCTGCACAATTGGTTTCCCTATATTCCCACACCGTAGAAAAATAAGCAAAGTGTTACCGTACGGTAACAATATGGAACTTATCTCCGAAGGACGTTGTTGGCTTCATAAAGCTAGTCTCATGGCCGGAGTAGGGGCATCACACACTGTAATTCAAGATCTCTATTGATCAATAATAGTTGGTGTTGAGCTCAGTCACTTGAGTTCAGAATCGTTAGCAAGCAGCAAATGATTGGGCAACGATATGGGATATGTGGGAGCCAAGGGTGCTCTGAGCAAGATAATCCTCTCACACACTCACACACTCTCACAGCCGTCCATAACTCTTCAGGAGAAGGGAAAGTACCGGAAAGAGGCTTCATCCATAATCCTGAATATGGAGAGGGTCGAAATCACCTCCTCTGAGGCACCATCTACAAACCAGGTAACGCTCTAGGGAGAGGCGAGGCTACGGCCTAGCTTAATAATACGAACCATACAAGAATTTTAGGATTTTCAAATAAAAAAAGTGTAACGAAGGAACGGGGGGGGGGGAGGTTGGTCTAAAATGTCGATTACGTAATAAATGAATGCTCGAGGAACAAACTAGATATATCTGCTATAGAGGATCCCAAACAAAAAAATATGCAAATAGGCAAGAGTCAGCTGGTATCAGCTACAAGTCAGTAATGCGACCAAAAGTGTGGAGGTCGCGATATTTTCCAAAGACTTGCTCACCGTCCAACTCACTACAGCACTGCCAGGCCTTCAACACGAAGCACTTATGCTCAGAGTAGTTCAACAAACTGATCAAGAGACTGTTTAGTGGTTGAATAGAATATTTCATTCCATGAAATCCTGGGAAGGTGCAGAGCTGATGGCAATGGATGAAGCGGCTATTCCACGTTCAGACATGATCTGAGCATTCTTCCCACTATGCTCCAGCTATGACGACGTCAGTCAAAAGCTCGACTACAGTGGCGAAACATTCAAAGTTGGAAAACCGTCGTTCTGAAAAACAGCGGGAATCCCGGAAATAAAGTTGGTGGACTTGATTGATAAGTAGCAAATTCAAGTCATAAACTGCCCTTCTTTTTTTAGTCTTCAATCAATTAACCTAATATACAGCTCTTTTGTCCACTAGGGCACTGCGTGAGCGATTCCAATTGGAAGCTGTACTTACACTTTGTACAGTGCCTAAATGTGTTCTATTCTAATTCTTCTATATCGAACTGGTTGCCGTTGCGCTGCTTTCACTTTCTACCCAATCATGGTAGAATGATGAGCACGAGGATGTGTGGCTGGTGGTTGTTCCTTTCTCCAGTCCGATTAGGGGTCCATTATGAGTAGCCGTTCGGCGATGTCCTGTCCATGTATCCGAGTTCGTTTGAGCCATGGGCTCAGAAGAGGGTCAGTGTCAGCTGCTCTTAGGGGAAAAGAGCAACTGAAAGTGTCGGGGCTGGGATGGAACCCAAGACCATCTGCTTATAAAGCAAACGTGTGACCAATTGCGCCATGGGCCCCGGCAAACTGCCCTTCTAATCGTATCTGTCCTATGTTGGTTTTCTACGTGCTTGTTCTTTTACTAAAGTCATCTTTTCAAAGCAATGTAATGTCAGAAACATTCACAACGTTATAGTGGTTGTCTAATGGTTGGGAAAAATACGACTCGCACGAAAAACAACACTTCCCTTTTTGCATTAGAAGTGTTTGTTTGACTGATCATGATTCTTTTGAAGTGCCCTAAGTTTCAAGGATTGAATCACTGTCGCCGGAAGTTCATCGACTTTCAATGAAATCATTATGTGTCATTTGCTCTGATGGCGCTTCTTCCGTAAGAAAACTATTCATCCGGGTCCTATCAACCGGAAACTTTCCAATATCTATACAGACCATGATCCTTATCGGTAGATCATTATACGTATGCTGCATTTGTGATACCTTTGCCGTTCCCACTTGATTAAACGACACAAACGCCACCGAAAGCGTTTTCCTCACCTTCACTCGGGGCATCATTATTCAAGACCCACCAGCCCCTTATGTTTAATGAGAATATTATGCTAATGCTCAGGCCGCCGCCGTCGGCGTCATCGCTTAGGTACTCTAGAATTGAATGTTCGCCTTCGAATTGAAGCGCGTGGCGCTACATTGTCTTCGAATCACACAATAGACCGCCTACAAATTCTAGGGAACAGATTATTTTCCCCTGGCGCATGTTGGGTTTGGTACGTGCCTCAAATCACCCGGGGCCAATTTGCCCCATTCATACAAAACTATCAACTAGGAGTATGATGTGGTTTCGGCGGATCAAAAAGAACTTACCCACCGGAACTAGATGCGAACGATCGGCTGGTTTATCGAAAAGGCACGTGCCGAGCTTCATCCGGTTTGAAGAATCGAGTCTACGGTTCGTCAGAAAATAGACATTGTGTGATGCAATCTGGGCTTGATTGTTCCATGATGCATAATTGCTTGAGCTTGAGCCATAAACTTTCTAGTCATGTATCGTAAAAGACGAGAAACAAGACCATCGGACGACAAAATATTCTACATCAGCAGCACCGAGGAGACGTACAGGAAAATTTTAAACCATGTACCGCTCAGCAGGACATGTCCTCAAATATTGAATTATTTTTTGTTCCAGCCAGCGTCTGTTCCCGCTGCTGTTGCTGTTTTTCGCTCGCACAAGCAGCACTTGCTGTAGTGAAATAAAATAAACATTTGCTTGGGAGCAAACTTCTGTCTCCCCGCGCCCCTTTGCCACAGCTGTCTTGAAGAATGTCCGGAGCACTCGTTCCATATGCATTACATCTCTCGGTCAACAAATCCTGGCCCCGAACAAGGCAAGATCTGCAGCTTCATACGGGACGGGACGACGACCGATGGCTGAAATGCAATGTAAAATATGGCAACTGGAATGCTAATACAGCGGGGGACAATGCTACTGGTGCCACCAAACCGAATTTGAATCCTCCGAAGATTGTCTTTCCCCAGTAGTAGTGGCATATTGTCGTCGTAATCCTTCGCTGCGTGCTCCTTGGAATGAGTTGACAATTGTCGCCCGTCGTTCCAGTTGGAAGTGTGCTTCCCATCGAAGAATTATTCACACCATTCAGATCGAAGAACCAATCGGGGCTTGGTTCAGTCGCCAGGGTGTCGCAAGCCAAAAACCAAAATGTGCTTATTTACTGTCTGCGTATCTTGTGGCAGTCTGGAAGCCGAATCTGGTGTGTGATGCTCACCGATAAATAGTGAAACGTGTTGTTACTGCTACCGTTGTTGTCATCATCATCATCACTGTTTAACAGATGTGTAGTCATTCTTTAACCCGGGAACGGTTGCATCGTGTTCTGACTACTCGAGGGTTAAATACATGGATAATTTATCTATTTAAACCTGGCATACGTTTCACTGAGCATAAAGACTAGAAGCAGAATCTGATCCACCCATTTTCCCGCTGTGTCCTTCGCTTTCTTATACCAACCGTATCAGTAATGCAATTTTGCAGGGTTGTTGCCCGGAGCTCTTGGAACATGCACATCTCACCGTATCGTTCCTGCTTTGGTCAGCTTCTGGATGGTGGGTTCACCGTAGAATGCAGCAAGATCGTGCTTCATTCTTTGCCGCAACACACCGTTCTTAATCTGTCAGGACGCGCGCCGTCAAGCAATCGAAACTGCATCGCGCTCGCGCTGTATACGACGAGCGAGGTTTTTTGAAAGTGTTGTACTTTTTACAACAGTGCGCGTCCTGGAAAGTTAAGCATACCGCCGATGAGCATCCTTAAAACGCGTCGCTCGAAACCTCCAAATGCTTGTAGATCCTTCACGAGCAAGCCTCGTATCCGTAGAGGGCCACCGATCTCATGAAAGTTTTGTATACGCGGTACATTTGGTGTGGGGTGCATCTTTCTGAACTCATTTGCATCTGGAGCCCGTAGTAGGCACGATTTTCACTGATGATGTGCCTTTATATATATATCACACCTCAAATTTTTGTCAACCGTCAGTAAGATTCCGAAAAAGATGAATCATATCGTAGGACGATCTTCGGCGGTGTGCAGGACAACAGTATGTGGCGGAGAAGGATGAACCACGATCTCGCTGCACTTTACGGCGAACCCAGCATCCAGAAGGTCGTCGAAGCCGGAAGGATACTGTGGGCAGGGCATGTTGCAAGAATGACAGGTAACAACCCTGCAAAACTAATGTTTGCTACTGATCCGGTTTGTTACCGACAATATCGGCAACAATAATGTGAGAGGTCAAGTTAAAATTTTTTGTTTAAAATTGTGTTAGTTTTTTTGTTAGCTTTGTTAAATATAAACCTTTTTTGTGTTGAAATTAAAATAAATAAAATATATGTTAGTAAAATTAGTTTTTTATGCAATCATTTAAAATAAAACTTTGTAATATTAGTAATATTAGTAAAAAAAAGAAAATTTGAGAACCACTGTTAGTAATTTAAATTCAAAATTCCATTAAACCAAAAGATGTATCCCTAGTTCAGAACCTGTTTTTAGAAGGGAATAAATGTGAGCACAACAACACTAAACCTGATGAATTGCAACGGTGAAAGGGGGAGGATCAAAGGAGAGGTATGGGAGGAGAGGAAGAGCGAGGATTTTGAGCGGGAAATGAGGATAATCGGATGAAGAGTGGAGTTTGGGATAGCAAAGAAGCCACACGTTTTTTGGAAAGAGAGCCGCCCAAGTTAACCCTCCTTTGGCATTAGGGTCATTTTTGACCCAAACCTTACACTACGTAAGCGAGCTGCTGCCAGCGTGATGCAAAAGGAGGAGTGCAGCCCGTGTAAGTAAGTGTAATGTGCAGTCATTACGAACCCGTGCCAGGGTCGAAAACCGATTGTGACATCTTCCTAGACCTATCGCCAACGGTCTACGGAATTAGTAAGAAGCCTGCCAGTATTATAGCCCTCCACCCTACGGCGCACGGCGTGCATCTTTATAGGCCATGCATCCCGCCCAAGCGTCGCCACGACGGCCGATATTTAGCGTTCGACCACCAACCCGGAACCCAGCCAAAAGCTAACCGGCGCCCGAGGCGCCGTCCTCTTCGTTCTCTCCACGGCTCCACACGCCGCGACGACCAACATGTGCTCCTGCAGGTCCCCTTACGTCCTCTCTTCTCCTTCCACCGACATCGATACCAATGGGCCCCAACGATGAACAAATTGTAAAACTAACCCTTAACGACCCGGAATATATGTAGGTTAACTTAACTTCTATCTTTTATTATATAAAAGCAAGACAGTTTCTTCCAAACTGTTAATTTGGCCTCCCCTATTGTTCGCTGTTTGTTCAGTTGGCAGGTAAGTGTAGGATTGCACGAGTTTCCCCCCTGGTCAATGCCGACCCTGAGGGACTTCAAAGGTGAGTTGGCCTGGGCGTATGGACGCCGATGCCACAGGACGCGTGGAGCGTCCCATCGGTAGTTACAGGTTGGCACAAGAAGGCGTGGAGCAAAAAAGAGAGCATGATGGGCGGACCTATCGTGCTTGATTCCTCCTGCCAGCATTTACTTTTTGACGCGTTCACCGCCAATCCAATCTTTGCTGCTTCGCTGTACAGCTCTGCCGCCGATCCAAATGGTCATAATATCCATGTCATCCACAGAGCACCCTGGAATACGTGAAAACCGTATCGTAGCTGTTGAGCCCAACTGACCTTACACCTTCCAAAGTGATGTTACAGAGTAGGAATGAGAGTCCGTTACCTTGTCGCAGTCCCAGGTGAGATCCAAATGAACTGGATAGTTCCCCCGAAACCCTTCCGCAGTTTGCATACCGTCCATCGTTGCCATGATCAGTCAGGTTTCCAGGGAAGCCGTTTTCGTTCATGTTTTTCCGTAGCTTTGTGTGGTGGATGTGACGGGTGATCGAAATGGCTCCACATCCGTTGCGTGATCATCGAGGACAGAAAGCTACCGAAGAAATGGTACTGCCCAAACGAGGCCTATTCAAGAGAAGGTCCAGCAGTACCGGCAGAAGAAGGACTCCAAGCACCGCTGCTTCTGACGCCGAGTCTGACAAATCCAGCGTCAACTCTCGCCTACCTGCGCCTAAAAGTGAAGCAGGAGCGGCAGTATGAGGCACTGGAGGTGTAAATGCAGCTGCGGAAGAAAGAACGAGTTGGAGCTGCAAATGCACAAAGAAGAAAAAGAAAAGCAAAGGGCATGGCAAGTGGAGATGTTCCAAAAGAAGAAGGTACAGATTCAGTGGCTGAAGGCGAACCAGGAGTTGTTCGAAATGAAAATGGCGGACATGGATAAGGGGTGTTTTCGCATCAAAAGTCGAAACCGGCACCGAAAGTAGTCAAGGACGTTTCGCGAGCGAGTCCTTCCGGCAAAGTCAACGCAAACGTGGTGAAGCTTTATCAAGGACAGCGTGAGGAAGCTAACGCGAGACTACGAGATTACCGACGAAAAAGACGAGGACGATGAAACTTTCGACAATATTGATCTGTCAACCCAGAGTTCGGATCCGTCTATGGATGTGAAGGAGAGAAAAATTTACCAAGGAAGGCATCCGAGAAAGTGGCGAGTATCAGCCAATACTGGTGGGCAACTAAGAATCAGCTGGCCACAAGGAAGGGATTAGCCTATAAACTTTCATTTTTTTTGGCAAACCAGCACAGTGGTAATTGTTCTACGTAGCCTACAAGCACCCAACGATGCCTGTGGCTATATGAATCACGAGAACTTAATGCGACATCAATATGCGCTGAAAGATTACTCTCTCGAGCTGAAGTCTGGACAGGTACTAGTTCCCGAATTCATCCTGCAGGTCATCAAGAAACTGCGCCGGAACTTCGTCCGCTCTGAGAAACTGCTCCAAAGCCTGCTGGACAAGGTGAACTGGTTGGAAACCCGAGAGCCAGATAACTTTCGAACTTTTGCTCCATTTGAAAACACGGTGGAGGAACTCTGCTACCACTTATAGGCAGCGGATCTACGGCAACATTTTGTCAACCCGCAACTTATAAAGTTGCTGGTTGCCAATCTGCTAGAACGGGAAAAGCGCAGGTAGTCATAAACTTTCAAAATTTAATTTAATTCGGTTCGCTTAATCCTAAGGTATAGTAATTTGATAAACGGAAGTCAAATAATAGGTATTCTACTACACAGCAAAAACTTTGGAAATTTAAACGGCATGTAAATCATGCTGGATATGAATTTACATGAGTTGAAACACAAATCAGGTGTATTGATCTTTGGCATGATCCGGTTTATGTTTTTTATTCTGTACCTCCATCGGCGAAAAAAGGGAAGCATCGAAATCAAAAGAACAATTGGAAATGGAACGAAGTCAATAAAAGCAACGCTTGGTTTGATCTTTGTAAAATTAAACGACGCATAAATTTACACGTCGATTCCTTGTTTTCATCAGTTTTCAATTCGTTTAAATTTAAAACGCGGTGTATTTTTGGGTTTATTTTCGTGCTCCAATTATGTGCAAGAAAATTAACTCAAATTTACATTTTTTATTTTAACTGTGTATGTTTTGGGCAATTTATAAAACTTAGCATGTTTTTGTATATATGTACCACTAGGCAGCGCTAGAGGTCAAGTAAATTTTAAATTTCATATTTCTCAGAACTCTGGTCACTTACAAATTGGTGTCTTCTACAATGTTGATTGGTAGGTCAAGGGATTACAGTTAATGATCCACTTGTTTCAAAATTTCGCCACTAGGAAGCGCTAGTTACATATTTGCAAAATTATGCAAATGAATGATTTTTTTCGTAAAGTATTCAAAAAGCTGTACTTTTGTTTTCTTTGAACGTATTTAAGTCAAGTCAAAGGTTTTTCAAAAAGCTATGAATAAGACATAAATGTGCAAAATTTCATTTCATTCGGTTCACTTAATCATGAGATATGGCTGTTTAACGAAGAACACTCAAATATGAAACATTCTACTAGAGTCGTTCTAACTTCATGTAAAACTATCCAATCGAGCTCAAGTTTGTATCATTTATAGCTTATTAGTTGTGCAACTAGCAGAAACAAATTTAGAATTTTCCCTACACTTTATAAAAAATTACGGCTTGCTGAATATTTTCGAGAAAATAAGGAAAAGTTGCATGCTTCTACTAATTTGCAACTAGCGCCGTCTACTGGCAGAATCTTGAACCAATCAGCTAATCAACTGAAAGGCCTTAATAAGCCGAACAACATTGCCGAAGAAACCCACTTTCTAAGTGATCAGACTCCTGAGATATATGGAATATTAAAATTGATTTATCGCCAGCGCTACCAAGTGGTGGAATTCTGAATCAAACGGCCCATCACCAGTAAGACCTTGGCTGACCTAACAACTTTGCCAAATACACCAAGAATTTGAATGATCATGGCGCTAAGACATACGGTGGGGAAATTTCTGATCCTAATTACTTAGAGAGTTGGTGTCTTCGGAAATATTATTTGGCTGGTCAAGAACTAACAAATGATGGGCCGTTTGATTCAAAATTCCACCACTAGGCCGCAAGTGAGCAAACAAATCTTATATTCCATATATCTCAGGACTCTGATCACTTAGAAAGTTGATAGCTTCGGTGATTTTGTTAGGTTGGTTAAGGCCTCTCATTTGATTAGCTGATTGTTTCAATGTTCTGCCAGTAGGCGGTGCTAGTTGCAAATTAATTGAAGCATGCACCTTTTATTTATTATTTTGAATATATTCAGCAAGCTGTTTCTTTTTAAATACCGTAATCCGGGGTAACATTGATCAGAATTTTCGATCTTTCTTGAATAATTATCTTGTTTAACCAAACGTAACATGTTTAACATTTTTAAAACAAGTACTGGCCCTCTGAGTATGTGTTAAGCTACTCGAAAAAGTATTGTAAAACTTTAAAACATGTTTAAATAGGCTTTTTAATCTAATTTTTAATTTTGTTGGTTTGGGGTAACATTGATCATGTCAGTGATCAATGTTCGTTTGTGATGAAAATACCCTTACTTACTAAATTCGGGGTCGCTGATTTCGAATTCGTTGTCCAAATTCTCACAAGTTATGTACTTTTTGAGTTATTTTGGGATTAAAATCCTCCAAACCGCGAATAACGCCTAAAGGTAGGCAATGTTTTAAGGAATTGATAGCCTACTTTTAATAAATCGTATATATTATTGAAAAGTTGCATTTTCGGTTATTAAATCCAACTCTAGGATATCATATTGAAGTAATACAGTGATTTCGAACCTCATATTGTATCTAGTATGCATGCCATGCATGCATGTTTGACAATGTATCGCATTGCGTTACGAAACACCGTTATGGAAAAATCGATTTATTTCAATGTTTATGAAATTCAATTTTCATTAATTACATGTCATTTTATAGCTAAATAATAGCAGATAACGTAATTCCATTCGATAACAGAAACTGATTCAATATAAAATGCTTGTTTGAACATTTCATGAGGTCGGTCAAGCCGATCAATGTTACCCCGCTGATCAATGATACCCCGTTTTACGGTACACCAAATATTCTCCAATTTTTCCTGCGACTTGCACAACTAGTTCGCTATAAACGGTACAAATTTGGGCTCGATTGGATAACTTTACATCAGGGGTTCTCAACCTTTTTCAGGTGGCGACCCCCTTTAAGAATTGTCAAAACATCTGTGGCCCAATAAAAAAATTTAGAAAAAAAAATATGAATGAAATGAACGAGACGGATTTTTTTAGGGTACTGTGACGTAGACAGAAATCTACTGTGGGAGGGATTTTCGAAGATACATTTTTTGTTATTCGACTCTCACATGGCATAAACAATGATGTCGTGAATATTAAATTTCAGTCATAGTTGAAAAATAGCGGCGCAGCCGAAATTTTTTTTTCTTCTGAAGGCGTTTTATACTGAAAATTTGTTCCTTAAATTGTGGCGTTTGGATGTGGCGGTATACAAAATTAAAAATTGGTATAATTTGCACAAAATAGAATACAAATTTAACATCGCGGCCCCCCTGGACTGGCTTCACGCCCCCCCAGGGGGCCGCGGACCACCGGTTGGGAACCCGTGCTTTACATGAAGTTGGAGCAACTCTGATAAAGTAATTCATATTTGGGTGGTCTTCGTAAAAATGCTATATCTTAGAATTAAGTGAACCGAATGAAATGAATTGTCGCACATTTATGACTAATACACAGCTTTTTGAAATACCTTTGACTTGACATAGACACGTTCAAAGAGAACAATTTTAAAGCTTGTTGATTACTTCACGAAAAAAAAAACAATCATTTGAATGATTTTGCAAATGTGTAACTAGCAACGCTTAGTGACGAAATTTCAAAACAAGTGGACTATTAACTGTAAGCCCATGACTAACTGAATAACATTGACGAAGACACCAACTTTCTTAGTGGTGAGAGTCCTGAGATATATGAAATTTAAAATTTGCTTGTCCTCTGGCGCAGCTTATTAGAGGAATTTCTAATCAAACGATCCATCATGAAATCGTAAATAAAATTATTAGAAAGCAGATGTTTGAATCAGTTTAACCAGATGAACCACCTTAACATAACAATAATGGGGAATAGGGTCAACAATAAAAAAAAACTTTCTCAAAAACAATATGTGTCTAAAAACTTAAAGTTTAAGCTTAGACAGTTTTGTCTTCGTAAATACAGCTCTGGGCCCATTGCATTGTGCAGTGTGACAGCTGTATCACTTCCATCGCCAAGCCACGTTTGTGTTGTTAATGATGGCTTTCAGCCTCTCGTCTAACCATGTGCAGTTGAAGCCGTGCTGGTTAGGACGCAGGGTACTTTGTATTGTCATGATAGTATGTCGGTTCGATTCTCGCCGCCGCCCTATTTCTTTTTAAACATGTTTAGGTGATTGATGCCGCCGCTGCTGCTATGACCAGTCTAAAAATATAAAAAAATAATGAGAAACCAGTGCGACAGAGCACACGCCGCACACATGCGAAATTTTCTTTTTCCAGATTTTAGGAAGCCAATACAATTTTTGGTATACTGGCACCTACCAATTTTTGTATTTGCAAAGCCTTAATACAATATTTGTATATGTTTCAAACCGCATTGTATTAGATTCTGCCAATCTCTGGTTGCGGAAGCGGTTTGCTTGATCAACAAGCGGCCACCAACCTATTTGCCGATCGAAAGAGAAGCACTGAAGTCGTACCACTTCCTACGAGAAACGGTGTCTGGTGCAGTCGTACCTCCTGAAAATCAACCAGCCGAATTCGTGGTCACTTCTAGAGGGTCACAGTGAGCACGCCCTCGTCTGGAAACGCTGGCCCGGGATTCTACGCGTATGCTTGGGCGATATTCGGTTGATTCAGTTGCTCTCGGTTGAACAGTGGCGGTCATTGGTATCGTTGATTTTTAATGACGGAAAGTTTTGGACAAGGTGTGATCATAACAGCTAGGTGGTGGTCAGAGCCGCAAGGTTGTTAATCGATAAATTATCGACAGTTAACTCAACGCAAACTCGATAACGATAAAGGTTGCTCGATAATCTCTCGATAACGATAACCAAACGATGAATCAACGCGAAGATCAACGTACCTTCGATAATTTTGCGATAAATCTAGTTACCCTAGTGACGGCATCAACAACGGCTCAGATCGTGAAGAAAATTTTCCGGAGACGTTATCGAGTCGATAATTTCAACAGTTAACTGTATCGCCGATGACGAATCCGTCTGAAGACGTTATCGTTATCGACGATAAACGATAACAGACGTTAACTTTATCGCCGATAACGATAATTTATCGATTAACAACCTTGGAGCCGACGTTAGATCTTGTCGCCGATGCTGTAGGAGGTCTCCAGTTAGCCTAGTGGTTAAGGCTTTGGATCGCCAATCCGGAGACGGCGGGTTCGATTCCCGTTCCGGTCGGGAAAATTTTCTCGACTCCCTGGGCATAGTGTATCATTGTACTTGCCTCACAATATACAAATTCATGCAATGGCAGGCAAAGAAAGCCCTTCAATTAATAACTGTGGAAGTGCTCTAAGAACACTAAGTTGAAGAGCGGCAGGCCAAGTTCAAATGCGAACGTTGAGTCATAAAGAAGGAACAGAAGAAGCTGTCGGAGAAGTGCCGCCCATCAATCAGAACGTGGTCGATTTGCGATTCCGTTGGCTGTGGTGATCTCCAGCTGTACCGAGGGAAGGCTGTATTCGAAGAACCCTGTAGGCGGTGAAAGCAATGAGCCGTAGGCCTTTCTTGTTCCATCAACTGTTGGGCGCTGAACTTTTCAATCGTCGGTCCGAATTCTTTCTCCTGATCTACCTGAGCGCTTAGGTCTCCTACGGTCCTGTTCTTGGCGTCCTGCTAGGCCAGCGGTCCTACTCGAGTTCGAGCTGAGCGTAGAATGCGTCCTTGTCATCATCAGTGCTTCCGGATTGTAGGTTGCGCACGTTGATTATACTGAAGTTGAAGAATTGATCCTTGGTCAATGATCATCAATCTGCATATTTTTTCGTCGATCGGCCGCCAAATGTTGTTTCCAGATCGCGAGTGTTGACCCAGCTCTGTTGGACGGTATGATTACCTATAAACGTCCGCTCCTGTTGATGGTTTACTAAATGAATTAATAGATAGTTGAAAACTACATTTGTTTTTTTCTTACACAACCTTCATCAATCTCAAACATTTTGTTCACTTGCAGATCATACCGGGACAAAACACAGCAACCAGACCAGACAAAGTCACCCAAGATCTCCATCCACCACACATTCATATCCCGAGGGATCATCCGACCCGCGACTGATATATTTACTGACCCGGCACAATTCACCGGGCAGCGCAGCGAGCGGAACCTCTTCGCCGCCGCCGCCACGGAGTACAAAGTGTATTTGCCGACGACCATAGGATCGATACCGTGATGCCTGACGATACGCGATGTGATGCGATGCGGTGGCGGTGGTGGCCACGATCGCGCCACAGATCGTCATCGGAACGGCCGAAATCAATTAAATCGATTAATCTCGCACACTTGTCCCGGGGGAGAGATTTGCAATCGCGCGTCGTCGTCGTCGTCGTCCACTGGCATCGGATGACGGCGGCATTGGACTGTGGCGGCGATTCGCGTGAGGAAAATAGCCCTCGGCTACCTTCGGCGGAAAGAGATATGGTTTGTTGGCTTTCGATGATGGGAGGTTGAATTGAATTTGGAAGATATATTTCACCGAGCGGTGTGTGGCGGTGGGAAGCCCATAAAGAAAGCCGGGATCTGATTTAGTTCCAGTGCCTGGTCGGTAAACCGGTTACGATCTCTTCATGGGTTCAAGTGTAATCGAACACCTTGCATAGTTCCGCACAAATTACTGCTAAATTTATGGTATCACTTAAACCCGATGCTCCGAAGTCATCCATTCTGTGCGCCCTGCTCGCATACGGTTTAGAATTTCATCTATAAGTACCGAGTGACGGTGTGACGATGGCAAAGAGTTTTTACGACTATAGAAAAAATTAGGTTTGTTCTTTGATAACGGCGGGCTCCCTGGATTTTTTACAGAATGAAGAATTCTTCTCAACTAAACACAGTCTTGGGTCAAACGCATTGAGTTCCCCAGGACCTGAAGTGCCTTAGTAACCTAAGTGACCTTAGGCCCTCCCGAACTGTACATAGGAATCGTGGGCTTCCTCCTCAATGTCTACGGAATATTATATTTCTCTGCCATTCTTCTGAAATCCGCCCAATTCAGCCTATCAAGCTTTGCTAGTTATATATTCCTATACTTTGCATGAACAATATCGTTATTCGTGCGACTTCGCTAGAGGCAGTTTTCTTTTTTATCGCAGAGTATTGTTCGAAGTTCCTTATGTACAAAGACTACAGTCGACTTTCGTTTATGTCCCAGACCAGAGTCATAAGAGCAACCGGAAGGTTGTTATAAATGTCCTATGTATAACTACATTTCAAACTACGGGAGCCTGTAGAAAGTTCTAAACAAAATCTCTTTTAATGCCCTGCATAAAAAGAGGGAAAGTATCAGAAGGTCGGCTCCCGAGGCATGTTATCACCCATTTTGGACATTTGTGCCAGGGGTGCACCAGGAGATATTGGAAGTATTTCAAAGGGGTTCCAGGGGGTTTCTGGGGGTACGAGGAGGTCTCAGTGGCCCTTGAGGGGACGTCAGTGTCGTTTTAGGGAGTGTCAGGGGGTCTCAGTGGCGTTTCAGGAGGCGTATCAGAGGTGCTCAAAGGGGCCTCAAGGGCACTTAATTAGGTCTCAGGGAGTACTAGGGGATCTCTGGGGTGCTTCAGGGAGTCACTAGGGCGTTCCAAAGAGTCTCAGGGGCGCACCAGAAGTTTTCAGGGGCGTCCCAGGGAGTCTCGTGAACTTACATGAGGTCCCAAGGGGTTTCAGGGGTCCAAAAGGTCACTGGGGCGCTTCTTGGGGTCATAGGGTCGTTCCAGGGGTCTCTAGGGCGATTCAGAAGTCTAATGTGCGATTCAGGGGGCCCTCCGGGGTTACAGAGAGTTTTGAGAGGCGTTCAGGGAGCTCTGACGGGATTTCAGAGGTGTTTAGGGGCCTCAGCGTGAAATTAGGGAGTTTTCAGAGGCATATCATGGTGTCCCAAGGAAACTCAGGGAGATTTCGAAGGTGTTTCAGGGGGTCTGGCGGGGTTTCAAAAGATGTCAGATGCGTTTAAGAGGTCTCACGCCGTGTCCCAACAAACCGTGGTAGCTGAATAACCGCTTATTCAACCAAAATGTTTAAAATCAAGCTTAAAAGTGGTTCATACACCTATTGTACAGAAACTACCCGGGCAGAAAAGAATTACAAAACAATTGCAAGTTTAACCATTCAAAAAGAATTACTGAATGGTAAAATTTGTCATTGGTTTGTTTGAAATAAGTGACAAAAGAGCAAAAATAATAACTGACATTGTTCGATAAAATAGCTAAAGAATGTCAAATTTTGACATTACAATGGCAAACCAAGAACAAAAAAAATTAAGATTGAGAATTGCAAAATATACCATTATAGAGTTATTGAAAATAGAACAATATCAAAATTAGTTATTCCCTTGTCATCCAAAAGAAGGGTATATTAAGTTGTTTATTCCAATAACAAAATGAAAACTTATAAGTTTTTTGGATGGAAAGTAATTGCAAACAAATAGCAAAATTTACCATTATAATAACCAAAATTCAAATTTTGTCATTATGTAGTTCTTGATAAGTGCCAAAACTGCGAGTTCATCAAACTCGCAAAAGGTCAACAATATCTCACCAATTGCAAAATTTGTTATGATAGCAAAATAAGACATTCAGTAGTTATTCTTCCAAATTTTGAAATGACAAGCAAATGGCATATTTTGATGTGATATCATATTATGCTATTCACATGTTGTTTTAAGCTCTTCATGAAGAACTCATGAATGACAAAATAAGTTATGACTATAAAATTTGTTATTCTTTTGTTTTTGGTTTGCCATTCACCTCTACCCGGGTAGGGCCGATTGTGCACGACAAGTGAGCAGAATTTGAGTTAGAATTTGAGATTTATATCTTGGTTGCAACAGAGCAATGGCGAATGATTGCACTGATGTGGCGTGTGCCCTCAAGAGAGCCTCAGGGGAGAATCATGGGATTTTTAGAGGCTTTTAAGGGTTGCAGGGGATTTTCGAGCTATTTCAAGAGGAAATTCAAAAATTCCCCTCATAATTTTCCGTCGATCTTTCAGGGATTTTTTCAATAATTTTTCTAACAGTTCGTCCCCAAGATTGTTTTTAAGAATTTCGAGGAGACTGCTCAATTTAGAGAGAAAATTTTCTGCAAACAAGCCCTTAACCCTTTGTACCATGCCATGGGTAAGGGTTCGATTCCCGCTCCGAGTGATGAATCTTTTCGCAAGAAATGTTTCTTCTCTTATCCTCTGGTGCTCGTAAGGCGTGTCGTGTCCGTTGTCTAGTGTCAAGTTTCGTCCAGTCTGTACAGCTTTTGACTGTAAACGGTGTCCATGTCTTAAAAAAAAAACAAAAACTCCTTTAAATGCACCTGAAACCCATTAAAACGTCTCTAAAATGCAATGAACTTTCGCTTTCTAAATCTCTCTAAATCTGATATGCCCCTAAAATTCCCGTAATCCATTCAAAATGCCTCCAAACCCCATTTTAACGTCCTTAAAACATTACTGAAATTTCCCACAAACGTACCTGAACATGAACACCTCTCTAAGCACCCCTGAAAAGCTATCAAACGTACTTGAAACCTCTCGTAACGTTCTTAAAATGTTCCTGATTCCTTGAACCCCTTGAAACCCCTTTTAGGAGCGTTTCAAAGGTTTTCATTTGAAACTCTCCTAAAATACCTTGTAAAGCTTTTTGAAGGCCCCTGAGCATCTCATTCCTGAGTCGCCCTTTAAACCCCTGGAAACGTCCTTGAAAACCCCGTGAAACATTCAGGGGCGTTTAACCCTGAAATTCCTGTTATCCCATTGAAACCCCAACTAAACCTGTAGAAATCGCTTAAAAAGACTCCTGAAATTCTCTGAAAGAAGCCCCCGAAACGCCAATACGCCCCTTGGAACCCCTTACTTTGGGCTCTCTGGGAATAGTCACGAAATACGACGAAGATGCCACCGATCAATGCGTTAGGGACAGACTTACTAGAATCCCAAAATGGCCGCCACATTGGCCGACTTTGACACCTACTCACGATTTCGGGGGCACAAATTTCTTCGTAAACAAAACCAGCGCACCTGTGGGCGAATTCCGGCGCACAATCTCTTCGAAGAGAAGAAATTTTCTTCCATTGCCCACCAGTAAGAAAATTTTCTTCTCTTTGAAGAAATTGTGCGCCGGAATTCACCCACTGGTCTTCTTATTTTAAGCTTATTACAAGTAAGCAAGAACAGAGTAATAATATGCTCTGTTGTTCGAAGCTTGCTTCTAGAGATTTGTGCGTCTAAAGCTCTGACGTATTGTTGAAACGGGGTTTCAAGACGTTTGTCCTTGAAAGCGTTTGACATTTTTTTTTTTGCTCGATTGGAATAACATTGACAGTAAATTTGGATTTCGGATTGGAGCAGTGATTCAGTGGAAATCCAAAGGTCTAGGGGTACTTCAGGAGATCTCAGTGGCGTTTCAGAAGGTCTTAGGGGCGTTTCAGGCAGTCTCGGGGGCGTTTTCACGGAGTTCGAAGGAGTCAAAGAAGCTTCAAGGTATCTCGTATCGTTTCAGGGGGTCTCAGTGGCGTTTAAGGCGGTATCAGGAAGTTTGGGGGGGGGGGGTACCTGAAGGTCTCAGGAGCAATTCAGGTGGCCTTTGGGACTGCCATGAGATTTCAGTGACGTTTCAGGGGCTCTCTGGAGCGTTTTAGGGAGTCTCAAGGGCGTTTGAAAGGGTTTCAGGGAGTCTCAGGGGTTTTCAGGATGTTTCATGGTGTCTCTGGAGCGCTTCTGGGGGTTTGGAGGGGGAGGGGGTGTCATTTTATGAGGTCTCAGGAGTGTTCCAGGGTGTCTCAGAGGATCTTCAGGGGGTACCAGAATGTTTCAAGGAGATTCCCTGGTGGTCTTAAGGAGTTTCAGCAGCTGTCTCTGGAGCTATTCAGAGGATCCCAGGAGCTTTTGAGGGGGTTTCAGGAGGGTTTCAGGGGTTTCAGGGGCGTTTAGGAGATCTCAGGGGGTACCGGGATGTCACAGGTGTGTTTTTGGTGATGTCAGGAGCGTTTCAAGCGGTCTCTGGGCGATTTAGAGTTGTTCTCAGGGGTCTAAAGGGCGAACACGATGAAATTGCCACACAGAAAATATTGTAAAACTTTTGATTGCGTTCGCCAAAATAGCTATTTTTTTACCATGAATAGTATATTATGTGTAGCTAATACCATAAAATTTTCATTAAAATCGGTTGAGTATTGGCGGAGATATCGTTGAAACAAGGAAATTGCCACTTGAGAATCTTGTGCAAACAAACATTTTGGAAAATATCACTTTTTTGCCGTTTCAACGCTGGCGCCAAAAATACTGAACCGATTTCAATGAAAATTTTTATGTACGTAAAGTATGTATGTAGAAGTAGTTTGTCAAAATTTCATTCAATTTGATCATACCGTTAAAAAGTTATAGCCATATATGTCGCACTATGTCACAATAAGCAGATGTGGATTTTGGTATAGTCAAAATCAAACTGCTCTTACTTTGAAAGTACTCAACAAAAATGGCTGAAATTTTAACTGTAAACAGTTTAACACAACAATTTTACACTGTCAAAGTTTTATAAAAATCGGGACAGTGTTACCAGTTCTACAGTCAAAATAGTGCACGCGGAACTAAAAATGGTCAAAAAGTACCATAAATTTACCTTGAAGCGATTTGAGCTTTGGTTATTTACTAGAAAAAGTACTGAACCGATTTCGATCAAATTTTCACCACTTAACTGATATTGTGTTAAGCATATCGAGTGAAATTTTCAAACGTTTTGATGAGGTAACAAAAAAGTTATAGTCTAAGTAATTTTTTGAAATGGGTGCACAAATTTTCTAAAATCTCATTTTATGATATCGACAATATATGCGCCAATACTCAACCGATTTTAATGAAAATTTTATGGTATTAGCTACACATAATATACTATTCATGGTAAAAAAATTAGCTGTTTTGACGAACGCAATCAAAAGTTATACAATATTTTCTGTGTGGAAATTTCATCGTGTTCGCCCTTTATGGGGGGCTAAAATCTAGTTTTTCAAACTTTTAATTCCTTTATGTTTTGCGTCTCAGCTGTAGTTTGATGATAAATATTAATAAATTGCTTAAAATGTGACCGTAAGATTATGAGAGCAAAAAGTTTGTCGTAGAATGGGACTGACAAAATCGGGTCCTTACTGTATATATTATTATGAAGCTTTGGGACATTGAGGGTTGTCCAAACTATCCTGACGGTCAGTTCTTGATAGTAACAGTAGTTATTCTCACAATGTAAACTGTAATCTGTAATCCCCCTGGCATATCATGAGTCATTTCAAGATAGTTTTGAGATATTCCAGATCAACAACACTACTCTGGAGACCATAGCTTCAGGTATACACTTGTGATAATAGCTTTTGCCACTACTTTAAGTACATAATCTACTGTACTTACCAAAGCAGTTAAGGAACAATACGCGTTGTTATATATTTTTGGGATATTATGAGCTTCTTTACTATTATGAAGCTTAGTTGATAAAAACAACCACTGTAACTTTCAGAAGACTTACTGGACATAGACTACGTATCGTAGTTTTTAATTAAAGAAGTTTCCTTTACATCCGTAGATTTAAGGATCTAAACTAAAGAACAGTTTGGATGACCTAGGATATCCCGACAGATCTGATACTGTCTATTGACCTGTCATAAGACTTACTGGACATGATAGAATACAAATCGTAGCTTTGTATAATGAAAGAAGTTACCGTTACACCCGTAGACTATAGGATCTAAACTCAAGAACAGTTTGGATGTCCTAGGATATTCCGACTGATCTGGTACGGTCTATTGAACTTTCAGAAGACTTACTGATTATCATGGATTACAAATCATAGCTTTGTATTATGAAAGAAGTTACCGTTACAGCCGTTACACTTAAGGATCTAAACTCAAGAATAGTTTGAATGACCTAGGATATCTAGAAAAAATTATGCTGCTTAATATTCTACCGTTTTTATGCTAATGACCACCAAAAATACAGAAATAACTCCGTAATAACGATTGGAAGAATTCCGGCTTCATAGGGGTCATGGAGTATCAGGAGGTCTCAGGGGCGTTTCAGGGGTTTCCAGTTGGTACAAGGAGCTCTAAGGGGTGATTAATGGGATCCAGGGGCACTTTACGGGTCTCAGGGGCACTTCAGAGGGCTCCAGGCGTTCCAGAGGGCCTCAGAAGTGTTTTAAGAGGCCTCAAGAGGGGTTGCCAGAGTATTCCAGGGAAACTCAGGGGTATCTGATGGGGCCTCATGAGGTTTCAGTGGCGATTCAAGGGGCCTCATAGGGTTTGAGGGAAGTAACAGGGGCGCTTAATTGATGTTTAAGGGATTTTTCAGGTACGGCTCTAGAGCTCTCCTAATCCCTTTGAATCGCCCGTAAACCTCTATAAACTTTTATAAGGGCTTTAATCTCTATGAAACAAATCTCAACCTCCATTCCACCCCCTCGCTGATGCTCCTAGAAACCATCTTAAGCCCTCATTAATCTCCATGGAACTCGAAATTTCCAAAGTGTTTCTTTCTCTTGGCTGTCATTGATTTGTCTGTTAGAAATTTTCCTTCCGTGTCATTGCACTGCACATGGTGGGCCATGACACAGTTTTGTGTCGCACCATCGACAGTTGCATAAAACTTCCGCATATCCTTTTCATCCATGATTGTTTCATGTTTCATCTATCATACTCTTTCCATGCTATCGTTTCGAACTGCGACATTGGACTTGTGGGGGAACGAGAAGAATCGTCACTCATTGACACTTTGCGACGAACCAACTATTGCGTTGGCACTGTTGAGTGGTACCTATTACCTGTTGGGCTTAAAGGATAACTCATAAACCACTGACATCGCCAGTGGTTTCTTCCATACTTTTGTCTAGCTTCTGATGGTACTGTGTAGCAACATCTTCTGCTAACAAGCGCTGCATATTGAAAATCATGGTTCTGTTGTTTCTTGAACTAATTACGCTGGGTAATCACACCCGAAATTTCCCGACTGCAAGATAGTGCTTTGAATAACAGCTTGCGCCTCTGCAGGACGATCAATTATGTATTCTAGTAGAGGTTTTAAAACCGTCATAAAACCTTATACCTTTTATGTTGGTTCAATGCTACTTGTGCTATGATTTGATATTCTTATTTTAAAGACCTCAAGTTTCACAGCTACGAGACTCCACCACAGCGTTGGCAAGACTCCATCTTGGGGCATACACAAACACTCAATTTTCTGAATTGCTGTTCGACCTATTTGGAAATACCTCTTGCGACAGCCAATATATCACCGAAAAGTACGTTGGAAAAAAGCTCCCAAAAAAGATTGCATTTGAGTGGTTGCTCTCTCGATATTGTAAACAACTTTGTGTAAAAGAAACACAACGTACTTTCTAGCTTGGTAAACATGTTAACCAGACGAACATAATGGCTGTGATGATCGAGAATGTGTTCTTAGAATTTCAGAAGAAAGTAGTCCAAATTGGTAGGTCTAAAACTCTGTACTTCTTCAAACTATGCACAATGCACTTTCAGGATCAACTTTACAGTAATATCCTATCCGTAGCAGTTGCTTATTTTACACTTACCCAAGCAACACACATGTTATATAACAGTTACGGCAGCGCAATTTTTGGTTGTATAGAGTTTATTTTACGTAATTCTAACACAATGTTGAAATAACATCGAATTAACTTCTATACAACCAAAACTTGCGCTGTCGTAACTCTTATATAACATGTGTGTTGCTTGGGTAAAGAACAAAAGTAGTTACATCATATTGAAATCATACCCAGGTAACTATTTTAAATGGTGTCAGGCCATTCGGCCGAAGGTCATTAGGCCGAATGGTCATTAGGCCGAATGGTCATTAGGCCGAATGGTCATTAGGCCGAATGGTCATTAGGCCGAATGGTCATCAGGCCGAATGGTCATTGGGTCTTCTTCTTGCCGTTACGTCCCCACTGAGACAAAGCCTGCTTCTCAGCTTAGTGTTCTATGAACACTTCCACAGTTATTAACTGAGAGCTTCCTCTGCAAATGACCATTTTGCATGTGTGTATCGTGTGTCAGGCACGAAGATACTTTATTGATGCTGAATCTACTGATACTTTACCCATGATTTTTTCCTTCTTTTAAATATAAGCTGATCTTTCTAGTATCATTGCTAAAATAGTTTTTGGCGCTGAAACTGCTGATATTCAATTCATAAATTTTTCCTTCTTTAAAACATAGGCTATTCTTTCTAGTTTCATTGTTGAACTAGTTTTTGGCAAAAATTGTTGGAAAAAGGTAAAAACAACGGCTAACTTTCAATTCGTCCTGATGACCATTCGGCCTAATGACCATTTGGCCTAATGACCATTCGGCCTAATGACCATTCGGCCTAATGACCATTCGGCCTAATGGCCTTCGGCCTAATGACCCAGCATCATTTTAAATCAGCCTTTATTTGAACAAAAGCTGAGCACAAGAGGAACAATCCTTTATTCAGCTCCTAAACATCTAATTTTGGTGAGGTTCATTGGAAGGCTGATTAAAGGCAAATCAATTAAATTTAATAATTGTGTAAAAACAAAATAAAAACACTTTCGTGAGCCAGCAGATGATTTTTTCTGCATGTTGGTAAAGCCATCTATGTATTGCTGATTAAATGTGTTGAACAAGGCATACTTCAGGCCAACATTCAGCTGTCATTGTGTTAAGCCATTAACACCATTAACCAGCTATTGTTCAGCTAATATTCTCACTGTTCAGCATTCATTGTTACTTGGTAAACGCAACTGATGTAGTTTATCGTAAAGGTAAACAAGTATTCATTAAACTCCTAAAACCAAAATCGTCTTAAGATGTTCATTTTTGTCGGTTCATGCTGAAACTTGAAATCGTTCAGAAAGTTTCGATATAAAAAATAATGATTTCTTTTACTTTTAAATGGTTGCATTCAATTAGCTACCAAACTCAAACACACATTAATGCAGAGTGCTGACGTGTGCCGAGACCCGTTCATCCGAGCTATCTTTTCCAAACGACAGAAGAACTTCCTCCGAAGCTATTAAATTAATCACGCTCGATTTACTACGGTACACACGCACAGCCCGCGCTAGTGCGGGACTCCGTCGGGGCACGTGGACAACGTTTACGATGCCAGAAAAAAAATCACTTGGCTCTTTCAGTGCCCACAAAATGCGGAACATTGAATAATTAACGCACATTAGAGTCATTTCTCGCCCCATCGAACCGGGGGGCTTCAAGACTTACGCACGCTCGGCTCCTCTGCCACACTCTGCGGTGACATTGCTCGTCGGGTTCGTCGCCTACCAAACGGCCAAGTCCCCGATGAATTTCATGGCCATTTACCAGCAAGGCGAAAATTGAAAACCAATCCACAGATGTACGCAACCCCACGACAACGACACCGTGTCATGGTGATCCACCGAAAGAAGGATTCGATTCAGTTCCATTTCAGTCCATCCGTGGCAAACATAACTCTGCGTGGTGGTGACTTGGGATGACGACGATAACCAACCTAAAAAACAATCCACTCGCTTGTTACTGGCACGCACACGGTGTTGACCCCCAATCAAATCGAAATCAAACCGATCCAAGCCAAGGGAAAGAAGTCCGTACCTTCGTACAAAAACAGAATGTAGCACAAGGTAAATTGATTGAGCAGTTATTTACGTTTGATTCCCGATGGAGATCGAAGAGTAAAAAACAAAGCTCATTCATCCACCGAACTGTTTGTGAGTCATTGCGATTGCGCTCCATCGTCGTCCTACGACGACGACAACGACGTTGTCCCCCTGCAGTCGATCGTAGTTTGGCGGCGACTAACTGCCGGGTGATGGCCAAATTGCACACAGCTCTGTTAGTTATGCTCAATGATTTTTATTTATACACTGTTACAATTTAAGCCACCAGAGCAAAACGCGGGCGACTGACTGGCTCTCGCACCAAGCGATTGTTTGATGTTTGGCAGACGGACAGTCGCAGACCGCGATGAGATTGTAGATTTGAAGCTTGCGGGCTTGGAGGTTGAAGGAATGTCATTGTAGGTGGTTCTCACGGTTCAATGGTGGCAGGGATGCTGGGATAACTTGATTACTTCAGTTGTTGAATAATAATTAGAAGTACTTTAAAAAATTACATCGTATAACTAATAAACTTGTTTCTTACACTGTTAAATGTATGCTCAATGGTTCATATAGCCGTAGTGGTAAACGTTCAGGTATTCAGCAAAATTATGACGAGTTCGACTCCCGATCGGTCCCTTTTCGTAATTCCGATGATATTCTCGGTCCTCGGATGAAGTAATCGTTTCTTCTGTAGATCCACATGATTAGCCAACACTAACGTTCCGACTTGAATGTTTTTATTCCGCTGCGTCCAGCATGTCCGTGGCTGCAGTCCAAACAAATATTCCGACAGTCATTGACTCCAGATCCTTCGAACGAACTTCTGGGTTTGCTGATAGCCGGCTAATCGGATAGACGGGATGTCGGCTAGGCTGGGCTTTGGAATGCCAGCAATCGAGCGATGGACCAAGAAATACCCTGATGTGAGCACCTCCAGGTTTTTGGCGCCGGAGTTATCAGGTATCAGTAGGTCGGCTCAAGAAGCACGTTCTCCTCTATTTGGGAAATTTGTGCCATCGCCATGAATACGGAGAGGGAAGGAATAAAGGATAGGAGAGGGAAAATTAAGGTAAGGGAATTGGTTCATCATAAACGCATAAGCGTTCCACGATAGGTTCAAACAGCGCCCTGAAAAGGGCACTCGGACACGCAGTAGAGCAAAAACTAGACAGTTACATATCAAATGATACGAAGTTGCATAATCGAAGTTGCAAATTCACAGTTATCACATACGAATGAATCAGCTTGGTGAATATTCGCCATGTGCACGCAGAAAAATAAATTGTAAACATAATTAAAATCTAGTTCAAATCAACCGATTTTTCAGTTTACTATAGCGACAAACTGATTTCTAGTTTAAACTGAACTGTTGCAACTGTTTGATAATACAAATGTTTTCATTTGACGAAATTTTTGACAGTTTGTCAGAACAAACAGAGATTTGGTAGTTTCAACATAAAATAACATATTGTTTTAAACGACTGCACTTTTGTGACTAACAAAGCCGGAATGTGATTGTGTTGGTGACGGCAGCTCCTGCGGCAGCTCGGAAATCTATTTTTAGACCGTCGGTGAGCGGATGGGGAGGAGAACGACTAAAAAAAGACAAAAAAGGCGAAGCCGATCAACTTTTTGTGGATGCTGTCGTGAGTACCAGCGCGTTATCCATCACGACCAAAGCAGCACTTGGAAGTTGGCGTGATGGATTTGCTGCACCTTCTTCGTTGTGGCGATGCTGGGGTAAGCATTTTATAGGTGTGTGAGTGCTTTCGGACCAAGTTTCGGACCATGTTTATGGTTTTTATTTTGTTGAAACAAATGAAATTTTTGACATTATATGAAATGATGGTAATCGGTTGTTTTTATCGATAAACCCTAAATGAAAACAATTAAATATAACTTTGGAATAAGTAAATTCTCAGTTTGAAAATCAACCATGCGTTTTATTGTTTTAAACAAGCGCCATTTTTCTGCGTGTGGTTGCTGAGTCGGCAGTGGCCACCCAGACAACCAGGAATCGCATGAGGATGCACGCTGTACATCGTATAAAGTACTATTTTGAGTCAGTATCGCATATATGTACGGCTGAGGGACAATTTTCATCGCATATGATGTTATTTTTTGAACTTACTGTGATGTATCTGGTAAAATCATATAAGAGTTCCAATTTACTTTTATAATGTATGACTACATCGTAGTAGACGATATTCCGATGTTGTGTTGCGATGAACTTTGCTTATTCGCAGCGTTCGAGTGAGCTCGCAAAGTGTCAATTGAATTCGCATTATTGCGTACTGCGATAATTGTACGACTTCGCTTGATACTTTTTTAATTATGTCAATTTAACCCGCATTGGTGTACAAACTAAATCGCATAAAAGTGAAACTCGTTCAAATGTGTATACAAACTCACATAAGCTAGAATCGTTAACGTTGGCATATTGCGATGTGGTATGTGATAACAATGGAAGAGGTGAAGTTGGAGTACCAAAAAGCTACCAGATAGTGAAAATTCATCATTATGGTTACAAAATAAGTCACAAAGTCATCATTTTTGTTTGTTGACCTGATAATCAACAATTGGTGGTACTAGCAAGAGAGGAGTAGTGTGCGGGAAATCATGCTACATCATTTTGATCTCCAGATAGCCTGCCGAACACGTACAGCGCACCGAAACCAAGTGCATTCCAACAAGCACTGAGGTGAGTTAGAATGTCATGACATTTAATCAGTGTGTTTCATAAGTAGTGTTTGGTGCTAAGTGTGAAGTGCGGCTCGATAATCCAAAGGTTATTAGTTCGATACTTAGGTGTCAAGATTTTTTCATTTCGAATATTTTAAGTCGCATAAGGTGCTATACATATTACGTCACAATAGTGCATACCGTACATCGCATAAGATATCGCTTCATCTCATATAGCGTCATTATTTTCCCGTCAATGCGCGTATAGCGCCTCCACTTTTGTACGCATAAGGCACTTTTACTGCATCTTAGGCGATGTAACTTTACCGCATAAAAGTACGTATAACATGAACATAAACTTCATTATACGTGCAAATTGGTTGTCTGGGTAGTGATAACTGTGCGGGAAATCACGCTTCGTCACATTGAGCTCCAGATAGCCTGCCGAACACGTACAACGCAGGGAAATGAAGTGCATTCCAACAAATACTGAGGTGAGTTAGAATGTCATGGCAATTAGGCCGTGTGTTTCATAAGTAGTGTTTGGTGTAGTGTAAAGTGTGGCTCGATAATCCAAAGTTATTAGTTCGATACTAAGGCGACAAGAATTGCTTTTTTTTCGAATATTATAAAGTCGCATAAGATGCCATATTACGTCGTCATAGTGCACACCGTTTATCGCATAAGATATCGCTTCAAGTCATAAGTATAGCGTTATTATTTTTCCGTCAATGCACGTATAGCGCCTCCACTTTTGTACGCTTAAGGCACTTTTACTGCATCTTATGCTATGTAACTTTACCGCATAAAAGTACGTATAACATGAAGATAAACTTCATTATACGTGCAAATTTGTTGTCTGGGTAGTTATTCTTGCAAGTACAAAAATTTGGTTTTAAATTTCTTTGGAAATATGGACCACCCCAATTTGCATGTTCATTGGCAACAGGGCCTTATTATTAGGAACAACTTTGTAGAAGACCATATTTGTCTAAAACATCATTTGAAGGCGCTGAATGCATCTTCCTTTGCAAATCTGGTTCGTGGACCATTGTGCGATGTCAGTTCGTACGCATACAACCCGATGTGGGTCGACTCATGATTCAAATTAGCAGTGTTACCACCAAGGTTACCACCGCAACATCCCCGACCCGTAACCCGTACTATTAATTTGATAACCGGATGCCGGAACACCCTTCCATTGGTTTGGACCATGGCTTAGCGAATTCGGCCATCACTTCCTGGAATGACCGCGGCAACCCGACCTCTAGTCCATCCGTTGAGTTGACCTTCGTTTTCAAACGGAACCAGATCATCTTACTTGAATTCTTCCGTCTTGTGAAACCATTTAGTCCTCACGGCAATTATGGGCAGGTATTCGGTAACCCAACGTCTGCAAAACTGATCCAGAAGTTGTCTGGCCAAATTCCGACTCGTGCGGGTGACCATCGTTCGCTCCACCAGCGCTGAAGGAGGTTGGTTATTCAGAAATCCGTGGCTTTATTTCTCCCTTCCTTTGGGATTGAGATATGAGGACTCTGACCAGAGTTCTATCCGCCATTGGAGTAGAAGTGCTGGCAGTCGAGGCTGTTCCACTCCTCCACCATCCAAGTGAAGTAACGGGGACTTTGCAGCCTGTGGGCATCCCTGGGAAGGAGCTCCCTACCGTTCCTGCTCCCATTTGGCTCCGTCTCTGCGGGGACGCGAACATATCCACTTGAGGAGTTCAGGTGCAGACAGCCGTCCAAGGTTGTTCCAGTCTACCACTTGAGGGACTTTCACAATACTCCTGCTCCTACTTGGCTCAGTCTCCGCGGGGACACGAGCAAATCCGGTGAGTCCATACCGGCCAATCCTAAACCCTCTTCAGTCCACACTGTGCTAAGTTCAACAGCTTCCATGATCTACCAAGGGGCCGTCCATATAACACGTGGACAACTTGGAGGGGGGAGGGGGTTCGAGAAAAGTCCACGTTTGTCCACGGAGAAGGGGGTGGGGGTCAGTCAAAAGTCCACGTGGACAATCATGATTTAAAAATGAAACAATTATCATCAAGGAAACAAATCATGTAGTATAATTGATACAGTTCTCTTCTAGTTTTTTTTTTTAATTTCATTATCAAAGATTATTCTGAAATTTCGAAATTGAGCGTAGACCATAACAGCACAGACAAACAGACGTCTCACTCTACCCACCTCCCATCGTTTCCCATTTTGACGGACTATTCAAATACTCTGTAGTTCGCAAATCTATCGCTCATGGCGCTCGCATCGTTTTTGCGTCTGTTTGACGTTTGCTCACTACCGCCATCTACTCAGTGGGTTTGCAAAATATAGCGTAAATAGCATTGGGCAATTATACCTTTGTGACGAAAATTTCAATCGCACTTTGTTCCGAATACGTCTGTTTGTCTGTGATAACAGTGTTGTAGTATCTTTAAATATTGTGGTTCAATTTCTCTTTGAATTACTTGAAGTTTCACATCAATTTTCAAAACTATTTCGAAGTTTTAAAATATCTGTATAAATGTTCAAATTTTTCTAACTGCAAATTTACCTTAATGTTGTCTTTTTATTTGCTCAAACATGAAACATGTGTTTATAGAACATTGAAGACTTAATCCTTGCACAATAATACAATTTCTGAACTTCAATTTTTGTGTTTGCAAAGAAAGCTAAAAAATATTTCAGAAGTTTTTAGAATGCTCCACATTAACATCATCTCTACAAAAAGCTTAAATTGAAGAACGTTCAGAACAAAAAAAAAACAATGTTGATAATTTGTATTGCAAAAGCTTTAGTATAAGTGTAATCATTGTATTACGAATTAAATTTACGAAATTGTTTCCAAAAAAAATCCAATAAAATAAACTCAAAAAATTATCTTTAAAAATATTGGAAAATAGAGGAGGGGGGGTAGGGGTCAAAGCAAAGTCCACGCTTGTCCACGAGGAGGGGGGAGGGGGTCGAAAACCACAGTTTTTTCTGTCCACGTTGTATATGGACGGCCCCCAAAGTGTTATACCGATGACAGGCTGAAGATCCACTTTGTGTTAGAATTCGTGACTGGCTCCCTGGAAATGTGTGCCATTATCTGAATGTTATTCAATTGTAGACCCACGGCGTGCCACAAACCGGCGGACTGCCATCTTGCTAGCCTCTGTAGAAAGAGAATGGGCACGTAAACAAGGCCACCCACCATTTAGCACTGCTACGCCCGATCCAAACCTGGATTGGCCCGAAGTCATCGAGGCCAACGTATGAGAACGGCCGTACCATGGCTGCTAGACGAGACTCCGGACGAGACGCCATCTTTGGTGTT
Organism: Aedes albopictus; assembly: GCF_035046485.1. Classification (NCBI taxonomy): domain Eukaryota; kingdom Metazoa; phylum Arthropoda; class Insecta; order Diptera; family Culicidae; genus Aedes; species Aedes albopictus. The sequence goes on along the minus strand of NC_085138.1, from coordinate 111,703,955 downwards.
ACCGGAACTACGTTGTCGACCTTGCGGTAGGTAGATTGGAGTTGCGAAATCTCGTTGTATACGTCATTGTATACTAGTCGACGATCAGCTTGGTGAGGTGATGGTGACGAGGCAGGATGATTGGAAACTTGAAGTAGTACGTGGCATATGGAACTGTGCCGATACGACTGTCCAACCCCATCGCACCGTGCTCGTTCAACAAAGACGACAACTTGTAGACGGCACTAGTCCTTTTAATGCGTTTCTTAGGGTTGCCTGCTCCTTGTTTCAACGCAGCCTCTTCCTTCGGATACGCAGGTAAGCACCACAAGCCGTTTTATGCATTCCGCAGCTCTTCCTACCGCAAATACCCTGTGATCAGCTCCTGCTTCTTGCTTTTGCGATAACAGTTGACGATTTGGTGATGGACGTATGCCACCGGAAGACTTGTCGATCTGGTAGACATCTTCAACGGGGTCTCGGTGCACCATGCACGGACGCAATTCTTCATCGGTCTCCCAAGATTGCGTCGATCTTTGCTCTGTCCATTCTGTTCCCGGCCTGTGAAGAACTTCAGGTCCGCGGAACCAACAAAATGTTACGTCTACACTGGGACCATTACCCTAATTGGTAGCGTCGTCAGCTGGATTATGTTACTTGGGGACGTATCTCCATTCAGTGACTTCCGTCTTAGGAGTCGTCCATAAATGACGTTGCATTTTAGGGGAGTCTCTGAGACTGCTAAAAGCCATATATTAGGTATGAGAAAAAAGGCTACGATGGGAGAGGGGGTGTTGAAAATTGACCAAAATATGTTACATCATTCATGGACGGCCCCTTATTCAGTTTTTTTTTTCAACGCGGTACGCCACGAACTGTCGATAGCGACAATGATGCGATTGGTTCATCGGCATATGAGTCTGTCCACATTACACGGGAACCAATCGAGAGCGCATGGTAATCCTTCACCACCTTAGCTAGCCTCGCTCCGAGCAACCCATCAACTCCAGGCGTGGTACTGATAAAGATTTCAATGGTGCCACTTTTGCCTTGGTCATCACCAGCGTGCACCCTTCCCATTATCGTGGCTCGAAAGTAGGCTGCGCAGGCGAACGATTCCTCACTGGCGACATCCGTGAAAACATGGAGCTCTACAAAATCGACCTCTGAAGCAGTAGTGTAACCAGGAAAGTAAGATCTATGGAGCCTCTTTTGACCGACCTTCTCGAACAGCTTTATTCACCGGAAGCAATGCAAACTTATAACTTCAGCAACCTCGTCGTTCAACTGGGTTTGATTGCGCCAGGCGTCCTGGATGATCATCCGCATCATGATGTATGATGGGAGTCAAACAAGCTCATGACACTACGCAGGATGTCAGCTTTGTTGGAGCAATATCATGAAGTTGTGGAGTGCCTGAAAAGGCAATAATGCCTTTTTTTGGCAACCATAAGAAGCCCAAAACTCGTTCGGTTCCGCTTTCTGAATCGATGCTGATAGCCTTTGATTGTTCTGCACTGGGCTCGCCGATCGGTTTTAGAAGAGCGTCAACCTATCCGAGTGCAGTGTTCTGCAGAAGTGGCTCTCCACTAGAAACAAGTCTATTGAACCAGGGAGATCAAAGGTAGGGTCTGCTAGCACAATATCCGAAGGTCAACTGTAACAGGAGACGTCAACGGCTTGGTTCGGCAACTCCAGCGTCAGCTTAGACAGCACGTGAACGTGGTATGTTTGGACGAAATCGACGAAAGCCACAAACTGCTGATTAGGACGAATTCCTTGGTAGATTAAGCTGCGAGAATCTCTGAGACAAAATTCAGTTCAGCGATCCTGAATCTAGCAATGTACGAGTCCAAAGAAACGAACCAGAGGAGGTGTGCACCTTCACCAAAGCCGTTGGTTTAAGGGCCAGGGACTGCGGTGGCTTGGGTTTGGATTTCTACCTGCTGATACTATTTGGTTGAGGAGGACGGCGATGGTTCGCAGTTGACGACGACGAAGTTTGTAAATCTGATGGTTTGATCACAGAGAAACAGACGTCACACTCTCATTGCTTCCCATCGATCACCTTTTTAACGGTTGATTCAAATATGCAATGGTAGGTCGATTGACCACTTGCGGCGCTGATATCGTTTTTGCTCTTGTTTGACGTTTGCTCACTACCGCCATCTAGTGGCGGCCCGGCCAAACACAGTACATTTAGCATTGGGCGATTACGTTTTCGTGATGATGTTTTTTTATGAATTTTGTTAGAAGTGTTACGTCTGTTTCTCTGTGGTTTGATAGGTAGTTGAGCGCGAATTGTGGATAAAATTAAACCTTTCAGTCTTAAGTACGTGGAGTCGAATGTTGCACGGGCATTACAGTAAACTTGCTCTATCGATTGTGGTTCAACTTCAACTCCTGCTTGCAATAACTGTTGTGCCTTTGCTTCTAGCTTTTGTTTGAATGTTCTGGAAATCCTCCGGAATCTTCAGCTGCAACCTAGTGTCCAGGCCTACCATGAGAACTTTTAAATTTAGACAAGGCATCCTTTTATGCAAATAACAGTTTATCGAAAAAACAACTGTTGGCGCGGTAACTACGGATGGTTACCCTAAGCGAAGTGACAGAACTAAATAACAATAGGTGGCTGGAATAAGCGGTCGAGCAATTGAATTGCTCGCTGAAATTTAGTAATATTTTAATTAAATTGAAGTAATCTAGAAGATTTTATCCGTAAATAGTGAGTGGAAAGAAGCACTGTGAATTGTGAGAACTTATTATATTATGAAATAATTTGAATTATTAATGAATAAACCTATTTATAGTTTAAGCTGATCCCCATATACACTGTGTGTTTTGATCTGCTGTGAAAATCTGTGCTACGAATCGCCACCACAACAACAACTATTAGCTAGTTCAACTCATATAGCACTGCAAAAATCTATTTCCCACAATTACCATCTGCCTTTTTCTGCATTGCAGCGTCCTGCTCTGCTATTGTCACCTAGTTTGTTTCGCAAAACTGTTTGTCAACTGGAAACATGGCATATGGCTAAGTGCGCTTCAACCGCAACGAAGCAACAAAACAGCGCACCTAAAAAGCGACTTCATTGATTTGCGCGTGGTTTTTCTACTCTGTCCCTGGAAAGAACCGTGGAAACTGGGTCAAACTCAAGCTCAAGCTCAATCCCTTTGCGCCAATATGTCTCCCCCACGCCGCGCCGCACTGCATGTTGCATTAGGTAGGTACCCTTGCTAGCCTGGTCGCCCGTTTGTCAGTGTGTCTTTCTTCCACTGAATAAGCTCGCTGATTCACCCACAAAGCATCATTGTTACATGTGGAGCTATCGTCTTAGTCGTCGTCGTCGTCTTCGTCGTTGGTTTACCATCCACGCCTCGCCACATTCGGGGTATCCTTTCGGTTGAGAAAGACCATGAACCCGCATAGGCACCAGCCCAGCAGCATAGCTACAGCTCAATGCGCGATGGGCTTCGAAAAGTTGGCATAAGTACCCATGTTGGGTGAGCCATTAGGCTTCCCATTTGGTGCATTATGCTTTGTGCGATCGGTGCGGTGGTGGTTTCACTTTTCAATGCGCATTTCCTTGGCGACGGCGACGACGATGACGACGAGGTGGGCACATTCCTCGGAACAGATTTTGCGCCTAACCAGACTGAAACAAAGGCCCCGTAGTACGGGGATGTATACTGGTTTTTGAAGTTATAGGAACGTCTTCCGGTAATTTATGGCTTTTTTTCTTCTAAACCATGGGGGAATAACCTATTCAACAGACACCTGAACAGGAAGTGTGGGGTTAAGGACCGTCTTCTACAAAAAGTGAAGGCCAGAACTACCCTTTCTTTGACCCATTAAAATACATTCTCATGGTCGCCAAACCCTTCGTCTCTCCAGAGTCACCAAAAAGGCATTGCTTCAGAGAGGGGCTAGTGCACATCGCACCCTCGGTTGCTGCGTAGCCTGCAGCAACGAACATTGATGACTCGCTTTGAAGAGTCCATCACGGTAGCATGCTGGAGCTTAGCCAGTTTCCCGAGTGGTCTCCGCTATTCCATTTGTCCTCGGAAGGCAGGAAGGGTCAACCCCGCTCGCGCCAAACTGTTTGCAGACATCAAGAACTGATGCCTACGTGCAACCTGCTGAAGGCAAGGGTATCATTACCCTCCAGCCCCTATCAGGTGCCCAAGAAGGTCTCCACTTTCCCCGGCGCTTACCGGGGATTCCTTTCCAAGCGCGGGCTCGGATCCAACCCAGTAGACCAATGCCACGACAGCAACGCCACCGGGACTTCCTCTCCGCAGCCACTTAATCGCTGTTAGGGTTGAATTCGACCGCAGGGCATTGGTATGACCTACGAAGCCGACTTCGAATCCCTTGACCATCTCCTGTACCGCATCTGAACTAGGCATTCTCCGAGTCCACGCACTACCCTCACTGTAGCTCCCAGACGATGTGGGTAATAGCCGTTGAAACGGTGTTCCAGCCAAACTCAACGAATACGCGGGCACACGAAAAAAAACGTGTTCCGCCGTTTCCTCTAAACCAGTGATTCCCAAAGTGGGCGAAATCGCCCCCTTGGGGCGAAAACGACATCGAAGGGGGCGAAAATTTTAAAATTAGAATTTGGGGGGCGAAAAATTCAACAAGGGGGCGATTTTCCGAAAACTATTTCAATCAGAATTATTTTGGGTATTTTTTTACAGTTTCGGTCTCTTTGTCAAGAGGAGTTTTTGTCATTGTCTGAAAGTTGGTCGAACAAATCAGCTCGATTGGAAAAGTTTCTATATCAATTTCGGATTTAACAGGCTTATTATACCTTACCAAACAATAGAATAAGTTCCCCTTGAACGGGTTGTAATTATTTTCAGAAAGATTCATTTTGAAGACCAAATCCCAACTCAAGTGCAGCTATTTCGGAGAATTTGATCATGTGCTTTTCTTGAGCCATCAGCCATTAAGTGAAAACAGATCTCTTTTAAAACAACAGTTTTCGTTTTTTTTTGAAAACACAGCAATACCTATATTTTTTAGTTGTGAATAATTTAAAATGCCAACTGTCAAATAACATCTGATTTAATATAATCAATCTACTTAATGCACTTAATACTCGAATACATGGTTAAAATTTTAACATTTATGTAACACATTTGGTGTTACCTGGTATTTTAAAAAATGAAGTAATTACAGAAATTACACTCGTTGATTATCGCAAGTTTACAACAATATGATTTGATACATTCTTCATGTTTAAAGAAATACGAAACTTGTGTGTCATTGATTTGTCTCAGGTGTAAATTGAAAACGCGTTTTTAAGCATTCATATATTCCAAGATATAGAGAAGCTCTGAAAGTATTTTGATTTTACCAGAGTGTTTCGATCGTATTTTGAGATTTTCTGATAGAATTTTAAACAAAGTTTGGGATTTTAATATTGTATTTAAGATTCTTATGCCTTTTCTTTCTTTGATTTTACAAATATCCCGTTATTCGAAGTTTATGTTCAAGATGACATTTTACGCCTACCTATTTAGTAAAATTGCTAAAATTTTCCAGTCTACTTGAAAGTTTTTTGTTTTATTATTTGGCATTTTAATTACGGAACTATCTAATTTACGGTGAAATTTCAATCTTCGTCGAACTTTTGGAGTTTCTTTGAGAAAACCAAGACGACTTATAAAGCTGAATCCTAAAACCCTACCATCTATTCTTCCTTCTTCGATATTTGGAAATAACTTTATTTAGTAGTTACATTTCCTTGAAATTCTAGCAAAAAATATGATTCTAAATGCTATTTATTCACGATTTTATATTATAAATTCAGGAGCCCTCTTCTTCCGATTTCAAGCTTTCAAGAACTGTCTTAAGATTATTTTTATGGTGATTATAAAAAATACAATAAATCGGAGAAAATTGGGTTGATTTTGGAACTCCATACATTTTGTATGTTATGAAAAATTGAAAAACTTAAAACCTAATTTACTTGATAGTGGGTTTTTGTCACTTACATCCCTTTGCTTCTAACTCCCTTAATTAAAAGCTGAAAATTAAATGCAAATGTAATATTTTTTTTGCGCACGTCAAACCATTAAGAAAATAAAAAAAAAAAACCCTAATTAATCCACCTAGCGGTGATGGTGCCTTTCTCGTGCTTTAAAATATCCTTTCAACAAAACTCGAGCGACATGTTGATGACATTGACATAAATACAAAATGAAAACTTCTTGCTAAATCTACTCAATATGGATACATTTTATATTAGCACAACATCCAATATTCAGAAAATATAAGACAATGATCCAAAACTCAAACCAAACAAGTGTCATGAAGCCGCAAAATTTTGAAACGTCATTGTAGATTTTCCGGATGACTCCGGATATCTATCCCAACTAAACTAACCGCCATCTTGAACATTGAGACACCATCTCGGATGTTCTGGTATTCATTTTTGGACTCTGCACCTAAAATTACATAAAATAGTCGCCGTATTGAATTTTGGCATGTCGTTTATGATTTTCTGGTTACCAGTTGTGGACGAAGACCGGCATTCTTCCCCATTCAAACTATAGTCATATTGCAGACCTTGTGAAACAGCGCACAGCTTGGGTTTTCTGATTACAAATTTTGAATTCTGGACAGATTTCCATACAAAATATGCCCATAATGCAAGAAATAAAAATCCTATAAAATAGGCGCTAACTTGAATACTGGGCCATTATCTTGGATTTTGGACCGCTATCTTAGATACTCTGGTGGACTCCGAACATATTTCCCATACCAAATACACTTATTTTACATAGTTTTAGAGCTCAAAATTCCTTAAAACAGCCGCCATCTTCTGTTGACGCGATCAAATTCTTATTTTTCCATTCAACGTTGACCCATCCTGCTGTAAATTTACACCTTAGGAATCTGAAATGGTACGATTGGATGAGATCGCTTTAGTTTTGTCTATATTTTGTTCTCATATATGAGAACTTAGACCTAAAGTGATACGGTCAAAATTTGGTCACACAATTTGTTTCATAACTTGAGACTGCGTACACCAAAACAGCTGATTTTTGGACCAGTAATGGTACATTATATGTAGCTTGTACCATAAATTTTTTATCAAAATCGGTCAAGTATTTGCGGAGATATTGTTGAACCCTGAGATCTGCAATTTTAAAAGAGGATTCACAAATAAGAACACATTTTTACTGTTTTATTTATAGAGCCAGAGATACTTAACCAATTACAATGAAAAATTTTATGTATGTGAAATATGCATATCAAAATGTTGTGTAAAAATTTCATTCAATTTGATCCAGCCGTTACAAAGTTATATTTGCTTAAGTGGCATCCTGTCAGTTTTTTTTCATATTCAAACTGCTACAACTTTGAATGTATTCATACAAAATGGCTCAAAATTTTACTAAGAATATATTTCCATAATAGTATAATACTGTAAAATTTTGATAAAAATCGGAGCAGTATTGGTAGTTCTATAATCAAAATTGTGCTATACTGACCTTAAATTTCCGAAAATTTACTATGGAGCGCCTTTGTACAAAATTTTAAAAAGGTAGGTCGATGGTTTTATCTATATATCAACCAATACTTAATCGATTTTGATGAAAATTTTATGGTTTAAGCTACATATAATGTATTATTATTGGTCCAAAAATCTGCTGTTTTTGTGTACGCAGTCTAAAGTTATGAAAAAAATTGTGTGACCAAATTTTGACCGTATCACCCTTTATTCGTCACTGTTGTTCATACCTTACGTTTATCAGGTATAATAGCCACGATTTAATTTTTCACATGAACGTTGGTTCTGCTACACAACAGCTAGTCTCTAATGTAATCTAAGACTATTTTCTTGCTAACCGTTCATTATATTATCAAAAAATCTGCGATCTGATGTGTCGTATGTATGAGTTTGATTCATTTTTATACTTGGTAATTTCCGGTGGGATAGCCGGATCTGATTCCATGAGTCATGGACCATGACACTACCGGTTGTCCCAATTATGGCCTGAGAATATTTTATTGCTATTTATTCACCTTTACCTATTCACCGCGATTTGATATATCGCATGAATGGGTTTGCTTCACTTTTACTTCTAACCCACGGCGTGTGTATGGGAAAGGTTTATAACAATTAATCCCTATTTCTACTTAACAAACATACCCAATTTTTGTATGAAAAAGTTCCCCCGATGGAATATTTCGATGTTGGGCTTGAATGAAAGCTAGTAGCGTCAACTTTCACGTAATGTAAAAATTAGCGATGCTTATTTTTTTGTAATAAATTTCTTCTACCAGACACACCGTGAACCACTTTCGAAGCCACAGCTGAACCCGCAACACTACCGGGAATCTAATGTGGTCTGACCCTATTTTTCCATCAAGTTGTCGATAAGTCGTGATCAGTCTTGTTAGAGATCACAGTCATTTGAACCTTTTCGTCGATATTCGGCCTCCTTTGTCTCCGACATTCGCAACACAAGCAATCAAACTACTGTTCGAAACAAAAATGTCAAACGAATGCACTTCACCACGATAGCGGCTTCGGGAGACGGTTCGGCTTTTGTTATTCCTGTCTTCTTCCATAATAAGAGCTATGTTGCCCATCTGCACAGTTAGAAAAAATCACCGACTTCGGTAATGTTTTACCGAAATCTCAACCGTTAAGTTTGTTTTACAGGAAAAATTCGGTAAAGGTAGCAACTTCTACCGAAGTTCGTTAGAGTTTGACAGATAAACGATACCATTTTACCGAAATTTGTTATTTTTTTACAGAATTTCGATAAAAATTTTACCGAACGCTCAGCGGTTGAGATTTCGGTAAAAATTACCGAACGCGATTAGCTGTGTGTGTCGTATTCAATGCAACATGCAATAATAAACTAATATTAACATTCATTATCGGAATTGGCTGAAAATCTATGCGTAAAGCTAGAATTAGACACATGCCATCGTGTCAGATGACATTGATTTGACCCTTTCTTATGTTTATTGATCTTCGTTGTACTGCTCGTGTTGTGTGTAGGTAAGAGGTAACGATAGCGCACGAATATAACAAAGCCGACTGACACCCGACTGCGGCAACGAAATGAAGGTAGTAAAAAGTGTCGAATGTTTACAAGACTGGTCGTGATTTGATGTACCGCATCAATGGGTTTGGTTAAATTTTACATTTTACTACCCGGATCTGATTCCGGGTAACTACTGGCTGAACCAAATATGGTCTAACATTATTGTCTTGTTAACTGCTCATCGGTTAACCAAAAACGCTGCAAATTGAAGGTGTCATATGCAGGGTTTGACAATTTCGACGGGACTTTCGGAACCAATTCCGGAACATTACCAGTTGTCTTTAGTGTGACGTAAGGCTATTTTCTAGCAAATTGTTCATCAGGTTATCGCAAAAGCTACGATTTGATGTGTCACATGCCTGGATTTGGTTTACTTTTACATTTGGCCTCTTCCGGCCACTCAAAACCGATTCCGAAACACTTGCTGGCCGGTCATTAGGTAATCTAAAAAGCCACTATTTGATGTGACGCATGTACGGGTTTGTTTCTCTTTCAGATTAAACCACTTCGGCGGGAACCCCGAAACGGGTTCCGGAACACTACTGGTTCAGATATGGTCTGAGATGGTTTTCCTGCTCATTGTCCATCAGGTCATCTAAAATGCCGTGGTTTGATGTGTCGCTTGCATGGGTTTGGTACAACTGTATATTTGGCCACTTCCAGCGAGACGTCCAGAACCGGTTCGGGAACACTACCGGTTCAGATATGGTCTGAGACTATGTTTCTGCTTACCGCTCATCAGGTTATCGATAATGCCGTGGTTTGATGTGTCTCATGCATGGGGTTGGTTCACTTTGATATTTGCCACTTCCGGCGGGACACCCGGAACCGGTTCCGAAACACTACCGGTTCAGATATGGTCTTAGACTATTTTTCTGCTTACCGCTCATCAGGTTATCGAAAATGCCGTGGTTTGATGTGTCGCATGCATAGGTTTGATGCATTTTCATATCTGGTCCCTTCCTGCGGTACCGTTCTGGAACACCTAAATGGCCATTTCTCCGGAACGGCTGGACCGATCCGAACCATTTTCAATAGGAAACAATGGGACCAGATTTCGCGTCGAATGAACCGTCGGTCATTGAAATCGGATGAAGTTTACTGCCAAAAAGTGATGTGAGTTTTTTTGTACACACACATACAGACACACACACACACGCACACACATACACACACACATACACACACACAGACATCACCTCAATTCGTCGAGCTGAGTCGATTGGTATATGTGATTTGACCCTCCGGGCCGCCATACCTAAGTATGAACGTAGCAACACTAGCCAGAAGCTTGCGCTTACTGGCGTACACCGCAGAGCTATTGGACATCATCCGGGACAGTGCCGCAATAGCTGTGGAGGCTCTTTTACAGGCATAACCGACGTGGCTACCGAAGGTAAGCTTATCGTCAATCATCACGCCCAAGTTTTTGACGGAGCGCTTTGACAGGATAGTGCACTCACCTACACTGATCTCCGCTTGCTGCTCTGACTTCTATTAGCAACCGTCACCTCAGTTTTGCGGTGAGCCAGCTCCAGTTTCCTGGATCGCATCCAGGCCTCCACAACCTTGATCGAGTGGTCGGTAGTCAACTTCACCTCCTCGATCGTTTCACCGTAGACTTCGAGCGTAATGTCGTCGGCAAATCCGACAATCTCCACTCCCACTGGGTACTCTAACCTGAACACCTCGTCGTACATGACATTCCATAACACCGGACCCAGGATGGAACCTTGCGGGACTCCTGAGGTTATATGAAAGCACTTCCGATCCACCTCCGTGTCGTAGATTAGTACACGATTCTGAAAGTAACTTTCGAGAATCTTATACAGGTACTCCGGTATCCCCAGACGCGAGAGCGCATCGGCAATAGCAGACCAGCTGGCGCTATTAAACGCAGTCACTACCGCCCAGAAGCGAATTCCCCTCCTCTTAGGCTCGAGTGCTTTCTCGGTGGTTTTTGTAACCGACAAGATAGCGTCTGTGGTGGACCTCCCCTTCCGGAAGCCGTACTGGTTGCTCGAAAGATCATTTTCCCCCTCGGTGAACCTCAACATTCTATTGAGGATGATCTTTTCGAGCACCTTTCCCGCCGTGTCAATCAAACATATTGGTCTATATGCCGACGGATCTCCGGGTGGTTTCCCCGCCTTTGGCAATAGTACCAGGCTCTGCCTCTTCCAAGCTTCTGGGAAAACTCCCTCGTCCAGGCATTTCTGCATAGCAGACCTGAACATCTCGGGAGCCTCTGCAATAGCTACTTTTAAGGCCAGGTTCGGAACTCCGTCCGGACCTGGGGCCATACCTACGCTAAGGGACTTAGCTATCCCGCAAGTTCCACATCGGTGACCCTCTCCTCATCGCCAGCCCCAGTCCCCGGCTGTCCTACGGAAGGAGGCCAAGGACTAGGATCATGACGCGGAAAAAGTCCTCCAATGATCCCCTCCAACATCTCTGGAGATTGCTCTGTAGGAGCCATCACACCTCTCGTCTTGGCCATAACGATCCTGTAGGCGTCACCCCACGGGTTCGTATTGGCACTCTGACAGAGACCCTCAAAGCAGGCCTTTTTGCTTGCTCTTGTCTCGGTCTTGAGCGCGGCTTTTGCAGCGGTGAACACCACCCGCCTTTCGTTTCGCTCTTCCTCAGATCGTGCTCGGTGCATCCGCCGCCTAGCCCGTAGGCAGGCGCGGCGCATGTCCGCAATCGCTTCGGTCCACCAGTAAGCCGGTGACCTCCCATTTCTAGGGTGGACTCGCCTAGGCATAGTCGCATCACACGCACGTGAGAGCACCGCTAACAGCTTGTCGCCGTCTAAACCAAGTAAGTTTCGCTCACGACGGAGCGCCTCCCTAAATATCCCTTCTTCGAAGTATGAAGTCTTTCACCTGCGAGGGCTTGGCCTTGACCTAGCCGCCTCTTCCTCTACCCGCTACCTGCTGTTGTTGTAGTCGATACTGTAGCGAGCCGCCAGGTGATCGCTGTGAGTGTATCCATCGTCTACCGTCCTGTTCGAACTACTTGTTAGGCCAGGACTACAAAAAGTAACGTCAATGATTGACTCCGCACCGATCCGACTGTAGGTACTCTTGGTACCGACGTTAGTCAGATCGACATCTAGCATGGCCAGCGTCTCTAGCAGGATCTGACCCCGCTGTTTCGTGAAACGGCTTCCCCATTCCACGGCCCAGGCATTAAAGTCACCCGATATTACCACCGGCCTTTGCACTGTTAGCACGGTCGTCATACAGTCAAGCATCTACGTGAACTGCTCGATCGACCAACGCGGAGGCGCATAACAGCTACATAAGAAGACCCCGTTTACTTTGGCGACCACGAAGCCCTCATAGGTAGTAGACACTAACTTCTGGACGGGGTATTTAGCCGTCGTCCATATCGCCGGCATTTTTCTGGTCCTATCCGCGACCCAGTTACCATTGCCGGTGGGTACTCGGTATGGGTCAGATATGATGGCGATATCCATCTCCCACTCCGAAACCGCCTGATAAAGCAGTTGCTGAGCCGCATCACAGTGGTTCAGGTTCAGCTGCGTTACCTGCACTGTGGTTTGTTGTTCACTGCGGCTTTCTTGAAGGGCGGGCACTTTGGACCACCCATCGGATGTCTGTTGTTCGAGGATTTCCCGGTACAGATCATGCAGATGGGCGGACTCGTGCAGCTTTGGGCCTTATGACCTTCAGCGCCGCATCGCCTGCTCAGTTTGCGCCTGTCGGGGCCTTTGCAGTCCCACGACTTGTGTCTTGGTTCCAGACACCTGAAGCAAACCTCTGGTGGCTCGTGGAATGTCAGGTGACATACACACCAGCCCACCTCTATGCTCCCTACTTTAACGGACTTTTTAACGTCCGCCACAGGTAGCTGAACCAAAGCTATCTGTGTCCCTGCTGGCCCTTTCCGTAGCTTAACAGCTGTGGCGGCCACCTGCACATCGCACTGTTGCCGCAGTGCCGTGACGAGCTCTTCCACTTCGGTGATCTCATCAATGTCCTTGATGTGTGGCATACCCCTCATGCATGCGACCAGTGTAAATGGGACTTAATTTGCCGTACACGTTAGTATGACAATTCGAAGCCGTTATACGGTGCTCCCTCAACGAATACGCATAAGACACATGCAATGAATAGGCCACTCTTTGGACGACCACCTCCGAGGTAAGTTGTGCTTCTCTGGACGCTTCTGCACATTTGGCGAACCTGCCAGTAATTGAGCGAACGAACAAAATTTCGCATAAACGTGCTTATTATAATTCGCCATCATCAAAGCCTCGCCGATATCAACGAAATAAAGCAACTTGGGAAAATCGCCCCTCGCATGCAACCCGCAAGTAGCACATTCAATTCGTTTCAAAACGATGCTTGTTGAAATTAGCCAACACCGCTTGACCCATCACCAAATGACGCCATTTTAAAAATAGCTAAAAAAATCCCCAAGCCGTTTCAAAACGATGCCGCTTAAAAATGAAAATTTCCGCCGCAGCATGATAAACTCACAGCTTTGCACAAGCATATCGCACAACTTGATGTGAATAAGCCCCAATCAAAGTAGCAAAGTAAAGCGCGACCCCGCCATGGTCGGAAAAAAGCAGATGCTGCAAATATTTTCCTTTACAATCGTTTTTTTTAATTGCCAAACATAACTAATACGACGCGTTTTGAACTTTACAGATTGAAATTCGAAGTTCTTAACAACAATCCCAACACAATCTGCGCAATGGACTACCGCGGCAAATACGTTCGGCCAAAGGAAGACCTAAACGATTTGAGCGATTGCGATTTGGAGCGAGACACAGATACCAGTGACAACGAAGAAGACATAACCAACAAAAACGAGACGAACGAACCCGCATCGAACGGTGGTACCGACGAGGACAGCGACAGTGAAAGCACCGCGAGCACGACCGCGAGCCACCGCAGCAGCAATTACAGCACAGCCAGCATCGATTCTTCCAGCGACGATGAAGACCAGGCCACCCCAACGAAGACGAAGGAAGCCAGCCCGACTGGTGAAGCCAACCCCAGTAAGCAAAATTATCCGGAAAAGGACCGCGACAGCCGGATGGAGCAGATCGAAAAGGTTTTAGCGGACCTCAGGAAGGCTGTAACTCTGCTTCAGCCTGGTAATCAACAGCTCGCACCACAGCAAGTGACCCCCGAAGCCGGCCGCAGCTGGGATTTCACCCGCGAACCCACCCGCAGCTGGGATTTCACCCGCGAACCCGCCCAAGCCACTGGTTCACACACGACTGTACGCCCAGAACACATTAAGCCCTATCCCAGCGGTGTCCGCCCGAACAAAATGTGGGCCGAGTGGTACGACTTCATCGGGGATCGAGGTTGCGGTGTCGATGCATAATACAAACGACCCAGTCTACAAGATGAAACTGCTGTACCTGTCCCTTGGCAAAGAACTGCAATCGATCGTCAAAGCAGCCAACCTCCGCCCCAGCCTGACGGACCCGCAGTGCTATTCGATTTTCGTCAAAAACATTGAAACCCATTTGCGATCAATGACGGACACAACTGCAGAACACCAAGCTTTCCTGAAGATGAAACAGGGAAAAGATGAGTCGACCGTTACTTTCCACGCTCGGCTTATAAGAGGCGTAAAGCTATGTGGCTACAATGCCGACGACGAAAGCCGATTTGTCAGAGCCCAATTGCTAGAAGGTCTGAGAAACAAAGAGTTGGCAAAGGCTGCCCGCACCTATGGCTACGACACCAACTTCATTGTGCAATCAGCAACTCGCGAGGAAGTTTATGAGGAAGAAACAGCTGAAAGAACGGTTGACGCCAATATTCTGGAAATTGGTCGGCGCTCCGGTGTCGGCCGAAAACGAATCAACACTCATCAGCAATTTGGCAACCCGGCGACCAAGCAACGCCGTACGAATTCAGATTTCATGAGAAATGGACCATGGCGCCCGGAACGACCGAGACAAGCAGGTAACTCCACACAGCAAGCAAGAGACGGACAACGTAGCCCTCGAACGCAAGATCGTAACACACGCTGCCCTAGATGCAACAATCTCTTCCATCGAAATCCGCAGTGCCCTGCATTGACCAGAACATGCGACAACTGTGGCAAACGAGGACACTTTGCGGTTGCATGTCGTTCGGAGCGCCCAAACGCAGTACAGCAGATCTCGAAGCAAGCCGATGCTGAATCTTCGGGCGAAGAGAACGTATCTTACGAAAAACAGGTAAAGCAAGGCTGAATACAAATACTTGAATAAACTTGAATAGAAAATCTCCAGCTTGAAAGCGTATTTCATTACATCCCAAAATTCCTTTAAATTTCCTTTTTAGAACATTTTCGCCCTCACTTTGGAGGACGCGCTAGTCGACTGCTGTATCGGATCCGCCAGACCAATAAGCTTCCTCATCGACTCCGGAGCCGATGTTAACGTTATCGGGGGCGAAGATTGGGTGCACCTAAAACAAGACTACGACTCGGGATTTGCGCAACTCCAGATCATTCAACAACCCAATAAAAGTTTGCATGCCTATGCTTCCGCTAAACCAATGCCTGTCAAATGCACATTTAAGGCAACAGTTGTGGTACCAGGAACTGAAAAACCATCTGTGGTTGCTATTTTTCACGTTGTTTCTGGAGGATCAAGATCGCTGCTCGGCCGATCCACTGCGCACGACTTGAATCTTCTTAAGGTTGGAAAGACCGTAAACAGCTTTGAATCCAACGATAGCGATAGTGTATTCCCCAAGATGCCGGGTGTGCAAGTTAAATTTAGTGTAGACCCGACCATTCCTCCCTCGAAGAACGCGTACTACAATGTCCCCGCGGCGTTCAGGGAGGCCGCCAGAAAGAGATTGGAGGAAAAGCACGGAATAATCGAGAAGGTGACGAAGGCGCCCGGTTGGATAAGTGGGATGTCCGCCGTGGCCAAAGGCAAATCGGATTTCAGACTCGTGGTGAACATGAGAGCTCCGAACAAAGCAATCAACCGGGAATATTTCCGGCTGCCGCTTATCGACGAAATGCGTGTTAAGCTCCACGGTGCCAAATATTTTTCGAAACTAGGTCTTAGCAACGCGTTTCATCACCTGGAGCTATGCGAAGAGTCTCGCGATCTCACCACCTTCCTCACTGAAAACGGTATGTACCGTTTCACGAGGCTAATGTTCGGGGTCAATTGTGCTCCCGAAATATTCCAGCGCGAGATGAATCGGCTTTTTGCTGGTATGGAGAATGTAATCGTGTATATTGACGACATTCTTATTTTTGCTGAAACGTTGGACGAGCTACGCCAGACTGTCGAAAAAGTCCTCCAGATACTGCGTGAAAACAACCTGACACTTAACCGTGCAAAGTGTGAATACGACAAGAGCAGTCTTACATTTCTTGGACAACTGTTGGACGGTGATGGCTTCCATGTTGATGAAGAGAAAATCAAGAGCCTGCGCAATTTCCGGGAGCCCGCGAGTATCTCCGAGCTAAGGAGCTTCCTTGGGCTCGCGTCCTACATTAGCACATACGTGAGGAATTTTGCAGGGATATCGCGCCCGTTATGGGAAATCGTAACAAGTAAAACATGGACTTGGGGTGAGAAACAACCCGCATAGAAAAATACTATTCATGGCATCGTTCATATTATAAGATGTCCATTGGTGAAATGATTACTATACAAATAGTAATAGGTTTATAATAAAATGTTTAGGGTTGAAAAACTGCAATTATTAAGAATTTTTCAAGTATCATTGTACTTATAATAATGATACGTTGAATAACACATGAATAATTTAAATTATTAAAATTTCCCATAAGTGCAGCGACAAAAATGACATTTTCGACTGTTTTTATCATATTTGGTGAAGTTAAGACGACGTAACGTTTGGCTGCCATATTATCTCACTTGTAAAGCAGCTTTTCGGCATTTTTGGCACAATAAACTGGATTCGCACTGCGTGCCACAGGGACAATACGTCACATAAAGCCGGTATCGCATACTACAATCACTTTCCATCTATCAGGCTTGAGTGGACGCACCACCCTTTTCTCGCTCGCAAGCGGATCTTTAAAATAGGAGCCCTCGGCAGTCGCTGCTTCTGGTCACTTTCAAATTGAATACCACTTGCAAACTTACCGGCTAAAAAAAGTGGAGGTCCTTGATGTATTCACAGATGTTGCTCTGAGTTCCTGTTTTCCGAGCTGAGGAATTCACTTTTCAACCAAGTTCAGATCATTATTGACATCGAGTCACCCGCGAGCACTTCTTAGCTTTGGTCCAGTACGTAAGTATCGCAAGAGGAATTGTGTAGGATGATTGGAAACCACGACCAGTTCGAATCCCAAACACACCAAAAAAGATTAAAAAAACAACTACAAAAGTAAACAATGATTCTCTGAATGATAGACCAATTTGACAGAATCCGGCGAAAATCCGCAGGGGTGTATTTTTTTCATGTCGGTAAAGCAGATATTCGCCCCATATTTATATGATTTGCTGTATCATCAAATCAATGATAAACTGACTATAACAGGTATAATTCCCGAAAAATTTTGTTCGCGAAAAAAGGCATTTTTGAATGGTAACGATACTTAACGACCTATTCGGTCTATCATTGAAACTTCAACAATGATAACATCAATCATCGATATGATTCGTTGTATCATCGATTTATAATCCAGTTTATGATAAGATAAATAATCTGAAAATCATAACCTGAATGACAGACATATGATACCGTTTTGTTCGGGAAAGAGAAGCTTTCGAACGGATTAAACAGCGAATTCTACATTGCACAACCACATTGGGATTCTTCTCAGACACGGACAAGACCGTCTTGTAAACCGATGCCTCCCCTGTTGCATTAGGGGCAGTGCTAGTGCAAGAAAGCAAGCATCGCCACCCAAGGATCATCAGCTTTGCGTCCAAAGCACTTACAAAAACCGAGCAGAAATACGCCCAGAATCAACGGGAGGCGCTCAGTGCGGTCTGGGGAGTTCAACATTTCTCCTACTTTCTCCTAGGAAGACACTTCACCCTCCGCACTGATGTCCAAGGTGTAGCATTCATCCTTAACAGCTCCCGAGAGGAATCGAAGCGAGCTCTCACCCGGGCAGATGGTTGGGCACTTAGGCTGAGTCCCTACAGCTATGACGTGGAGTACGTGCGCGGGATGGACAACATAGCCGACCCGTCTTCTAGGCTCTACAATGGCGAGGACGAGCCGTTCAACGACGACGCTAGCCCGTGGGAAATCGGAAGACTGGAAGCAAATTCCGTGGAGATACTCACCGAAGACGAGATCATCACCGCCACATCAGAGGATGAAACGCTTAAACCCGTGTTGGCGGCATTGGAATCCGGACTATGGTCGGATGTGGACAAAACCTACCACAATGTACGAGACGAGTTGTCCGTTCAAGATGGCATGATCATCAAAACCGGTTGCGCAGTTATCCCTACATCACTACAGGACAAAGCCTTAAAAGTCGCACACGAAGTATTTTGAGGCAACGAGTGTGGTGGCCAGGACTGGTGACAATGGTACAGAAATGCGTGGAGTCATGCGTAGTCTGCGTCACGAATGGCAAGCCAGAACGACGCCCTCCTATGCAAAGGGTTTTTGCCCCGAAGGTTGTGTGGGAGTCAATTGCGGTTGACTTCAACGGCCCCTACGCTCTACTGGGTGGTATATCGATCCTTGTCGTTATCGATTACAGATCACGATTCCTCTTTGCAAGACCCGTGAAGTCAACAAGCTACGAGTGCACCAAGAGAGTCCTCGAGGAAATATTTTAAATAGAAGGGTACCCGAAGAGCATCAGATCGGACAACGGACCTCCATTTAACGGATCAGGCTATAAGAACTACTGCGCCAGCCGAGGAATAAAAGCTGTTTTCTCCACGCCGATGTACCCGCAGCAGAACAGTTTAGTGGAAAACAGCATGAAAATCGTGAACAAGGCTATGTCAGCGGCCATCTCCAATAAAACAAACTACGCTGACGAACTACGAGAGGCTGTGCATGCATACAACTCCGCAGCACACAGCATAACCCGACTCCCTCCTGAGGAAGTCATGCAGGGCAGGAAAATTCGACGAGGCCTACCTCTGGTCAACCCGGGAAAAACGGTCGTCGACGATGCGATGTTGGATGAACGGGATCGGAAAGCGAAGCTGGAAGGAAAGCACAGAGAGGATAGTCGTCGTGGTGCTCGTTCGTGTCGTGTACAACCCGGCGATACAGTAATCATTTAGCGTCAATTTCGTAGCAAAGGTCAGCCGAGATTTTCTCCCACTAGATATACGGTGGCAGATGAAAATAACGGAAGCTTGGTCCTGCACTCCGAAGATGGCCAGTCCCTCAGACGACACGTCACGCAAACCAAGAAGGTTCCTCACTGTCAAAACAAATCCAAATCAGATGAAATCCAGAATCCTAGTGTAGCCGACGACAATGAACCGCACATGACGACATCGAGTGCTCCAATCGCCGCAGAAGACCACACAAACCGCAGAAGTCGAGTAAAAAGCAGTGTTGCGAAATGAGCGAGTACTCACACAACTAGTCAAACTCACGAGTGAGTATGAGCAGTACACCTTAAACTCACCGTGAGTATTACTCACATTTGAGTAAGCGCTGTACAACTCACACTCACTCGTGAGTATTGACGTGCAGATACTCACTCACGAGTATGCTTTACTCATATTCATACGGTAATCTAAAATTTATCTAAAGGCTTGGAATCCTATCAAACATTAAAATGGTATGTTTTATTGGGGCGAATGTATTGAATCAGTAAACAAGGTTGCTTGTCAATAATTCTATTGTTTTTTTTTATTCTAGTGAATTGTATCTTACTGGTAGTTCTAAGCGCTCCGTTAAGGGCGGTCCTGAAGAGGTCCCCTTTGAGCCCAACAGCTCAACGTGAGGGCTTTTGTTTGAACTCAAACCTCTTGTAGACAGAAATCAATCCCCTGAAATGGCTGTCATCCACATGGCGTGAAGCCAAAAAGTTGGTGCAGGACGTGTGGATGATTTGAATGGGCGGTTGCATTAAGCTGAAAACAGTGATTTTTTTTTCTGTTAGTGCAGGCGTGACATTCACATATAATTGAGTTCAGCGTTGTTTTAAATGGACGAAATGTATTTGCATGCTTGTGCGTCTTGTAAATTTAATAAAGAACACTAAACGCATTGAACAAATGTGTAAACGATCGTATCTCAAATGCACAATAATTCGTACGAAAAAGTTCGCTTCCGCACGTAGCAGATTGAAAGGCAGGCTGGAATTTCGTAAACGAGCCCGTTCGAGCCGGCTTCAAGAACTAACACTTTCTTCAGGGGGTTGGCAGAGATAGCAATTAAGAAAAAGTAATTTTACGGAATCGTGTGGTGTGCTCGATTGGTAGCCGACTTGACCTTGGATTTGACACTTCGATAGCAGCAGACCTGCTGCAAAGACGCATATAGTGCTGAATTAATGCCATTTTAGCTGCTTATTGGTTACCTGGGTGTGATTACTGGCCATGTTACTGGTAGTAATTTGCTCGGGATTTTTTTTTTCTTTTTAGGTCCGAGGCTCATATAATTAGGGTGGTCCAACTTTATATGAAAAAAAAAACTAAGACTTGAAAAAGCTCATGGGATTCCTTCAGAATTTGTTCCTTTTTTCATTCTTCAATTACTTTACCTAATTTACAGCTCTTTTGTCCACCAGGGCACTGCGTGAGCGATTCCAATTGGAAGCTGTACTTACACTTTGTACAGCTCCTAAATGTATTCTATTATAATTCTACTAGATCGAACTGGATTCCGTTGCGCTGCTTTCACTTTCTACACTATCATGGTAGAATGATGAGCACGAGGATGTTGATGTATGGCTCTTGTTCCTTTTCCAGTCCGATTGGGGTTCCATTATGAGTTGCCGTTAGCCGATATCCAGGTGTCCGGGTCCGTTGGAGCATATGCTCTGAAGAGGTGCCAGCTGCTCTCGGGGGGAAGAGCAACTGACGAAAAATTGCAAGGGCCGGGCTGGGATCGAACCCATGACCATCCACTTATGAAGAGAACGTGTAGCCACTACGCTACGGGCCCTGGCAATTTGTTCCTTTTATCACCCATAAGTTCCAATAAAGTTTTGTTTCAATTCTGTCAAGTCTAAGCACTTTTTTATGAAACATCCAGCAATTTGTGCCGATAGGGCACAAAGTTGTACCGGATTCTAGCAAAACATTGCTTAAAAATCAACTACTCGTTGTGCTGGTTTTTGCTTTGCTGGTTGCGTTTAGTGTGTAAGTTTCATGTTCGAAAGTTAAGTACTGAAGTAAATTTACTATTTTTTGTAAATTTTAACTTACAAACTGATCAAGTGTTTAGTATGAGGAAAAACGTTACTTTTCCTTACGGAATAATACAACGGACTATTTTTCCGCGCAGGAAAAACTACAGCTCTTTTAGATTTACAAGGGAAGCGTTACCAGTGTAAAACTTTTTTTCCTTACTTGCCTACTCAAGTAATTTTGAAGCGAAACCACTATTTGTCCATTATATGCTCTATATTTTTGCACAGTGATAGAAACTAGCCACATGGGAATAAACGATCAAATGTACGAAGAAAAGAAAAGTTTTAAATGTTTGGACCTAGGAGATGCTGTAATTGACCCTACCATTTTTAATTTGAAGGTAGGTAAATAAATATATGCCAAACATCTTTATTGAATACCGTAAAGTGACCCGATGTATGCGAAAAAAGTTATACCATTGACAAAGTGTGGTAAAATATAGAGATTTCCTAATTGATGATATTACTTTGCATGCGTAGGTAAACAATAAGAGTTTTTAGCCTATGGTGCCAAAGCTCTCGAGCAGATCCACCTTTCCTCAAAAACTGTGCCTTGTATATAAATAATCACCATTGCCGTACAGAACAAACGAAAACATCTTTTCAAACCAACAAAAATAACTTACTCACTAAACTCACCGTGAGTAAAATGAGTAACTCACGCGTGAGTAATGACGTCATACTCTCGCGTGAGTATTACTCACAAATGAGTAATACTCACGCGAGAGTATGACGTCATTACTCACGCGTGAGTATACTCATACGCGAGTAACTCACAGCGTGAGCATTACTCGCAAATGAGTAAGGTGAGTGAGTATTTTTTACTCGTGAGCATGAGTTTCGCAACACTGGTAAAAAGGGCCCCAGCGTACCTTGACCAGTATGTTCGGTCCGTTGAACAATAAATATTTACTAAGCTCATTGTAACACACCTTCATCAAACACCTGAAGTGAATAAAACAATTAATTAAGGGCGGACGGGACGGTCGAGGAAATATCCGCCATTGCTCTGTGGCTACTAAGATGGTAATCTCAGATTCTACTTCATATTTTGCAACAAAAACCTATCATTGTGTATGCTCACTTGCAGTGCATATGCTGATTGGTTTTCAACATCTTCAGTGCGATAGAACTCGAGATTACCATCTTCGAAATCGCGAGGCAAATTGTTAGAAAGAGAGGCAAGATAGGAAAAATAACACGGCGTCCCGTTTCACCTTAACAAAACACTAATTATCAATTTACCTGTGTGGAAGAAATTCGTTTTGTTTATGACTGTTCCGTTTTCCTACTCGTTCCAACTTTCTTTGACATGACAGCTGAGTCAAATTTATTAAGTGTTGTTATTTACACCGTCGTGAGTTACGCCACCTTCGCATACACACTGAGAATAAAATATATCTATAATTTATTTCGTATTTTTTTTTCTTTTTTCTTTAATTATGCTGGACATTTAGTTTATACATGTTGGGCATGTTAGCATGTAAATAACACAAGTTTACAAAATAAAACGAAAGTCATGAACTTCTGTCAACAACCAAAATTTTTGAATCACATTTTAGTGCTGATTTCGAAACCGACCTTCAAAAAATTTTAAGTAGAACAGTTTTTGAGTTTTAGATCAATATCGAGTTTTGCAGCTTTTCAAAATATGTAATTTACTAAAATCCAAATATATCGCGTTTTGTTCAACCAATTTTAAATCTTTTTCCATAAATTAAAAGCTGAATACAATACCATTCGATCATCTGAATACAGGTTTTGCGTTAGATTGATGAAAATTCAAGATATTGGCGAGTTTTAGGGACGATCTTCTTAAATTTTGGCAAAATTTCCAATTTTTTTTGAAGAAATGTATTTTTTTCAATAAGAAAAAAAACAATTTAAAAATTCTTTCTCGACGTTTCTTTGACATATCATATGTAGGCGTGTTACAGTAAAAATTTCAGCTCAATCGGAGCATTTATTGTGGAGAATGAGATGTTTGAAGTGAGCGACTTTGCTTAAAAATAGAACAAAAATCGATTTCAAATCATCAACCTTGTATGGAAAGTCGAAAAAATTTCCGCTCTACTGTAATTTTTTTCTTTCGCGTTTCTGAACTCAGGGCTTGATTCTACACCAAAAATGATCATCAGCTTACCGAGTTCAAAAATGCTGTAAACTAGTGTAATCTTTACTTTTTTTTGAGAAGAGGGGAAATGTGTGGCATATCCCTCATGCATGCGACCAGTGTAAATGGGACTTAATTTGCCGTACACGTTAGTATGACAATTCGAAGCCGTTATACGGTGCTCCCTCAACGAATACGCATAAGACACATGCAATGAATAGGCCACTCTTTGGACGACCACCTCCGAGGTAAGTTGTGCTTCTCTGGACGCTTCTGCACACTTGACCTCCAGAGTCGCCTCATGTGCCAGAGCCCTCACCTGCACATAGTATGGGACAAACGTCAAATTCTCGCTCCAGTCGACTTTTTCGATTCCAATTAGGTCCCATATGAACTGAGCAAAATTTCAGCGCAATCGGGGAAACTATAATTTAGCGCAAGCGGTTCAAAGTTTCCATAGGATTTACTATGGGAAAAGTTACACTTTTAAATAAAAAATCCCAGAGGTCGCCTCTTATCTCCTTTATTCAAATCGATCAACGCTCCTTGTAGAAAAATCATTTATGAAGCTTTCCTTCGAAGACCGCAAATCGATTGGATGCTTGTAGAAAAAGTTATTGATTTATTACCGATTAGTGATCCAACGAACGGCTTTTTGTTTTGTTTTATTAGCAGCACTGTAGCTGCTGCCTTGGCTGCTGGTGTTTCTGGGCTTGGTGATGCCTCCCGCCACCACATGCAACAACGGCAGCAGCAGTGCTGCTAATAAAACAAAACAAAAAGCCGTTCGTTGGATCACTAATCGGTAATAAATCCATAACTTTTTCCACAAGCATCCAATCGTTTTGCGGTCTTCGAAGGAAAGTTTCATAAATGATTTTTATACAAGGAGCGTTGATCGATTTGAATTAAGGAGACAAGAGGCGACCTCTGGGATTTTTTATTTAAAAGTGTAACTTTTCCCATAGTAAATCCTATGGAAACTTTGAACCGCTTGCGCTAAATTATAGTTTCACCGATTGCACTGAAATTTTGCACAGTTCATATGGGACCTAAATGGAATAAAAAAAGTCGACTGGAGCGAGGATTTATTTTTTCCATACATGCGTGTCCCATACTACTGCACACCCTCACCAAGGACCTCTTCTGCCAGCCTCTTAGGGGCTGTCCATAAACCACGTGGTCATTTTTTTGGGACTTTTCAACCCCACCAACCACCCCACCCCCCCGCGTGGTCATTAGTCCATACAAATTTTTTTATTTGACCATACAAAGTGGTCATTGGCCGAACCCCCTCCACCCCCCCCCCCAATGACCACGTGGTTTATGGATGGCCCCTTATAGGCGGCGCCCTTGTGCTCCTTCTGGCGCTTCAGCTCCAGGATCATCTCGCCCGTACCAGTACGTCTAATACTGCGTACGTCAGCTCCAAGACCCTCAAGCTCGGCGTCGCTTCGCATCGTCTTCAAGACGTCCAAGTACTTGGTCCTACAAAGTTTGCTCCAATCAGGGCCTTTGCAGTCCCATGACTTGTGTCCTCCGGTGTATCGAGGAATGTCAGATGACATACGCAACAGCCTACCTTGATCCTTCCTACTTTAATAGACTTGTTAGCATCCGCCTCAGGTAGCTGTACCAAGACTACCCGTGTAACTGCTGGCTCCATCGGTAGCCGAACAGCTGCGGTAACGACCTGCACCTTTCACTGTTGGCGCAGTGCCGTAACGAGCTCTTCCGCTTCAGTGACCTTGCCTAGGTTCCTTACCTTCCTTCTGAATTGTCTTTGCTGTAAGAGCCTTCACCTCGACCCCTTCGCCAAGGACCTCTTCCGCAAGACTTTTGCAGACGGCGCCCTTGCCGCGCTTGAGCTCTAGGATCATTTCAACCGTTCAAGTACGTCTAATACTGCGCACGCTTGCTCCCATATACACGAGCTTGGCTTCGCGTAACATCGTCCTCAAGACTGTTCGGTCTAGATGACGAGCACGTCACCTATACGCGCTTGTCACTTACTCTCTTAAGCCTTCTTGCTTTGGCGTCCTTGACCTCTTCTTCCTTTCCCACTCAACTTTCGTCCAAGGGAGTTTCTCCCGTTGGTTCACCATACTCTGTGGTTGCTGAGGGCCTACTAACGGTAGCAACCCCCTGTTCCCTTCCATCCGGGATGGGCCAACATTTTCGGGCCCACCCTTCCCAGCTTTCCGGGACGCTTGGCTGGGGTCCCACTTGCTAGCATTACTGCCGACCAAGTTTGTATTGACGGCTGCCTCACCGGCTTCAGCGAGTGTTCATCACGAGCAGTCGCATCCGCCACACCTTTTGGGCTTCCTGCGAAAGCGGAGGCCTCCTTCTGGGTAGACTTCGTTACCTTTACTTTCACCGGTTCCACCGCTGCTGCAGTCTTCACGAGTCTCTCGTGATTTTGCTAAGCATTGTCTATCGACTTGCGAAGTCGCAATAGGGCCGTTTTCAGGTCTTTACTTTTGTTGGACTTCGTGGACGCAAAGCCGATGATCTTGCCAAGCTGTATCAAGACGAGTTAGGCTTAACAGGCGATGTAGGATTTTCACGGAATCCGGTCACTTTGAGTGCTTTTACATAGAACATTCATTATGATATCACTAACAGGTACATATCATCATGGAAAGCACTATACTACTCAGTCCCTGCTTCTCACATCTCGCCTGCCAGCCAGCAGCAGCTCACATTAAAATGGGTGATTCTGTGTGGCGCGCAAAGACAATCCGCAACGTCAGAAACGGCAACAGCAACAGCAGCAGCTACAGCAGTAGGGTCTCCTCGCTAGTTTCAATGATGATGAATACTGCCTTTCAATGGAGTTATATAAATCTAAGCGTTCGGTTTCTATTTCTCTCCCATTTGCCTTCGCTTTCAGAATGCGCGCATATTCAAATGATGAATACTACCGAGAGCTTTGCGACGACAACGACGACGAGAGCCAGGCAAGGTAGGTAGTACTCTGTAATGACCGCGATATGGCACAACATCGCGAGGGTCCGGCCAAGCGCCAGAACGAAATTTATGAGTTCCATTGACACAGATAACCTAACCGTCCGTCCCGCCCCTTCCCCTCAACGAAGGGTGGCCTCCGCAGAGTGGTTCTAGGACCGCCAGAAGTTCTGTTCCAAGCCAATTGGCGACGCGCAGGGCGAGCGAAGTAAGAGACAATTCTATGTCCATAAATGGCCACCGCGTGGCTTGAGACTGCCTGAAGGCACAATCCTATCGCTACAACGGACAGAAGTGCACTTTGCCATCGCGAACGACTGCGACTAGCGGACGACGTCGAAAATAGTTATCCATGTTTGCTACTTCCAATGGGGCGAGATAACTTCATATAGGTAAACTGCCATATCCTAACACTAGATACCGTCGTAGGTAATGTGCGGAGTGATGCAAAGTGTATAGGGAGTTTCTAAATCCATTCAAGGCATCGCATTCGCAGACCTATGAGAAATGCATTTATTTTGTGGATGATGGTAAACCAGACAGAGACATATTGTAGACATCTTAGTTCGAGGAAAGGGCCCGGCATGGGGGTGATAAAGGTTAGAAAAGCTTTTTTGAATATGATTAATCGATGCATTGGACATTTTAGGAAATGCTAGTTCACAGGGTGGTTTTCTGCAACTAAGTTTGTTGTCGGATAGTGGGTGTTTCAAATCTGACTCTTTGTGTAATTTGCTTTTTGTGGTTACAGTTATGGAGAGCAAGCTTGGTGATCTTGCTGATTGCTCTTCGACGGTAGATCTCATCACCAACGGTTTACTCCAGGTTTACTCTAGCTGGATAATCATTGGATTTTGTATGAAGTGCAGGACTAGTGGAGTATTTTTTTTATATGGAAGATAGGTTTTTATACTGGTTTTGTATGCAATGCGGATCTTCCAAAAGAGTAATAAAAAAGACCCAAATTAATCCACCTAGTGATGATAATGACTTTCTCGTCGAATATGTTCTCACAATCTTTCCGTCGACGGAAGTCAAAGTGTTCCTGAATCTGAATATTTTTAAAGAAAAGCAAGCATTTTATCAAGGCCATCTTTGAATTGACATAAAACTTATTGATGGCACATAGTCTGACGTTATGTTCAACGTATAAGCAGGGCAGAATAATATCAGACTTCTCAGTTGACTGCTTGAGTACCTTCACTAACACTGGAGGCTGATCAATATCAAGACGATACTATCAAGCTAAGATATAACTTTTTACACAATCACAGATCACTTTGCGGTCTTCGACAAAGTTTTTTTCTGCACATTTAGGCTATATTTTAATGACCGTTGAAAAAAAAAAGAATGATAGGTAGTGAGTAGGGTAAAAACACTAGACTTCGCCCCCCTAAAAATCTACTTCAATCTTCGCCACTTCATACATAAAAAATGGAATTTGTATGGAGGGGGCGAAGACTAGAGCAGTGGCGAAGTCTAGTGCTTTTACCCTATAGTGAGACGTATGTTTGTATATGGGTTTAATTTGTCAAGATTTTTTTCTCTTACACATATTAATGTGTAATAAAGCATCACCACGTTTTCAAACAAATCATGGACTTTTTGCTTTTCCATGATTGTTTGCCTCGTGTTTTTGAAGTGATAAAAAATCGTAAATTCTGTAGCAACGCTGCTGAAAAAGTATCATTGTAATTATTGCGAGTGAGCATATAGGATGATACTTTTTCATAACATAATTCGCTTTGGTGGCAGAGAATTATCACTGAAATTTAGAGCCACATATTCAAGATGGCTGTTTATGCTGATGATGCCGTAAAAAGCCTTAATCGATTCAATTGATTTTATTTACTTTCGTAGTTCCGGTGAAGCACCAAACGCTGGTTGTGCAACCCTACCGGTAGTCTCTAATGTGGTATTAACTTATTTTCTAGTTAACATTTCCTCGGGTTATTCAAAAAGCCGTGATGTGATGTGTCGAAAGGTGCATTTGGTTACTTTCGATGCGGTATCGGAACAGGTTCCGGCGCACTACCGGATCTCCCAAGTATAGTCTGAGACTATTTCATTACAAGCGTTCATAAGGTTACCCAAAAAAAACCAAGATTTGATTTATCTCATGCATGGGTATAGATTACTTTTACATTTGACCACTTCCAGTGGGATACCCAGAACTGGTTTCGGGACACTACCGGTTGTCCAAAATATTGTCTGTGGCTATGTTCTTACGAATCGATCATCGTGTTTTCAAAAAAGCTGCTATTTGTTGTACTGTCAAACCAACACTCTTTAATACGACACATTCTAATTCGTACCACGCTCATTCGACATTTGTCGAGTTAAAAAATGGTCAAATGTCACAGTGTAATATACTGTAAATACGAATGATCCGATATTGTGTTGTTACTCCCACCTGCACCGTACCACCACAATATCTGTAGGATTTGTGTTCAAAAACAAATCCTACTATAGCGTTAGCGTTAGCGTTAGCGTTAGCGTTAGCGTAGTTACGGTATACTTCGTAGATTGGATACTAACGACATTAAAAGGAACAATAATCATGCCCAGACTGCTTTTCGGAACTAGGCTAGGGAATTAACCACGCTCCAGTCTAAAACAAAAATACCAAAAGCATGAATGTCGCTATTCCCGGCCACGCCCATCTTTACCGTAACTTGGGATGTGGGGAGGAGATGTTGATGTAGTACTTATTTAAGAGGCCTCCGACTCAGCGACACTCCCATAAATACTACGGGAGAGGTATTAGGTCAAGGATTCGCCTGAAAAGCTGGCGATAGACCCATGTCATTTGTTGTTTATTTGGTTGTAATTTAATCTTTTGAATGCCGGCAATCAAAAGAGATGATCTTATTTACAGTATGAATTTTTATGTTTCCGCTCAGTGTGAGGCCTAAGCAGAACCGATCCCTCCAGGGTCATCGGAACGTTGCAATATGTTTAGGAAACCGTACAATACCGTATAATCGCGAAGCGTATGTCCAAAAAAAAATCTGCCTATTGTTAAGCACAAGCAGAAACCGGGTCATCGGAACGCTACACAATATGTTCATAAAATTACGAGAAAAAAAAATAAATAAAATAAATAAAAAAATGAAAAATAATAATAATAGTAATACTAATAATAATAATAAATAAAATAAAAATCTGCTTATTGTGAAGTACAAGCAGAAACCGGGTCATCGGAACGCTATAATATGTTCATAAAATAACGAAAGAAAAGAAAAAGAAAAAAAAAACGGATCATGCAAGTACAAAAAAAAAATTATAATACAGTTGCAATAATAATAATAATGATAATACAAACCACACAACAATCAAGAGAGAGAGAGAAACGCACTGCAAATAGATCACTTGTCACTTGTCACGTCGCCGAAGAGTATGTAAAAATATAAGTATGTACACAAACATTACCGCAAAAAATGAATAAAGAAACCCACAAGCACAGATTCACTGCAAATACATCACTCGTTATTCCGCGTTTTAATAAGCATTTCAAAAACAAATCCTACTATAGAAACAAAAAATAAAATAGAGTTAGTTTATCGAATTAAAAGTTTACCCAGGTAATTTGACAGCAATCACTGTCAAAATAGCGTGGTTTTATGGTACCACACGTATGGGTTTGGTTCAATTTTACATTTTACCACTTACCTATTGTCCCTGATGTTGCCTTAGACTAGTTTCATGCAAATTGTTAATCAGTTTTCCTAAAAAGTCGCGAATTGATGTACCGCTTGTATGGGTGTGGTTCATTTTTGCATTTCGCCAGATCCGGCGAGATACTCGAAACTGGTTCCGGAACACTACCGGTAGTCTTAATTGTGGCCTGAGACTATTGTCTTGCTGACCGTTGTTCGCGTCATCGAAGAAGCCGTTATTTAATGTAATGCGTGCATGCGTTTGGTTCCGTTCTACATTTGACCACTTCCGGCGGAGCACCCGGAACAGGTCTCGGCACACTATTGGTTTTCCAAAGTAAGGTCAATGATTGTTTTTCTTGCTAATCGTTCATCAAGTTACATAAAAAATCATTTAAGGTGTCGCATTTATGGAGTTGGTTTTCCTTTACATGTGACCACTTCCCATGGGGCAATCGTAATCGGTGTGGAACACTACCGGTTGTCTCAAATATGGCCGAAAACTTTTTTTTGTCAAATCAAGATACTTAAAAAGCCGCGATTTGATGTGTCGCAAGGGTTTGGTTCACTTTTTTGTTTGGCCATTTCCGGTGAGTACCCGGAACAGGTTCCGGACCACTGCCGGTTCAGATATGTTCTGAGAATATTTTCCTGCTACTGTTCATCAGGATATCAAAAAAGCCACTATTTGATATGTCGCATGCATGGGTTTGGTTAACTTTTATACTTGGCCACCTCCGGCGGGACACCTGGAACCGGTTCCGGAACACTACTGGTTCCGATATGGTCTGAGAATGCTTTCCTGGTTACTGTTAATCAGGTTATCGAAAAAGCCGCGGTTTGATATGCCACATGTAGGGGAGACTGGGGAGACTTGATCCCTTTTTCTTCATCTACCTGAAACTTTAGGAAAAAACACAAAACTAGATCCGATTTCCATACAAAATGGCAAGTAAACATCTATTGCAAGTTAATACACAACAGAAAGCCTTTAAATTATTGTTCAAGTTTTCAAAACTGTGTTTTTATGGAGGCATGTCTTATGATGAATTTTTCAAAAATGGGTGACACTTGATCCCCCTTTGAGCACATGGTTTATTTAAAGGGAAAATAATTCCAGAGTCTTCCTATTCATTTTCTTTTCGAGTTTTCTTGTATTTTCTATGAATATGGAGTGTTTGAAATTGTAAGATTTCCTTAAATTTTTAAAGATATGCCATATTTTCAAAATGGGGAGACTAGATCCCTCTTTTCTTGGTTTGTACTAAAGTTATAATTATCTGACACATTTTATCGTTGAATAGAGTAGAATTCCAAGTAAATAGAAGCTTCAGAATAGAATTTTATTTTTCACATGTATAATGTGTGTGTAATCCTCGAGGGATCAAGTCTCCCCATGTCACTGTTGTGCATACTAAGCTGAATTAATTAAAATATGTTAACAACAGCCTAATTTGGATAAATACGTTTGAAAGTATTTTATTTAAACTATGTGCTGTGAAATTTTAACCCGATTTGGTTCAATTTTCACAAAGTTTTTGCGATTTTTTGGAATCGCCTAAAAGATTTCTGAAGGACTGACAACAAACCATCAGCCGTTAAAAAATAATGCAATGTACAATCGAAATCACTTGTAGCCAATACATAGTCGTTTGTCCAGGAGTAGTTTTGGAAAAATTATGCTAAAAGAAAAATGTTTTTGATTCCGAGCAAATATGGGGGGAACAAGTCTCCCCAGGGATCAAGTCTCCTCAGTCTCCCCTATGGTTTTAGTTTCAATTTTATATTTGGCCACGTCCGGCGGGACACCCGAAACCGACTCCGGAACACAACCGGTTCAAATATGTTCTGAGAATATTTTCCAGCTTACCGTTCATCAGGATATAAAAAAAGCCACTATTTGATATGCCGCATGCATGGGTTGGGTTAACTTTTATACTTGGCCACCTCCAGCGGGACATCTGGAACCGGTTCCGGAATACTATAGATTCCGATATGGTCTAGGAATGTTTTCCTTCTTACTGTTCATCAGGGTATCGAAAAAGCCGCGGTTTGATATGTTGCATGCATGGGTTTAGTGCACTTTTAGGTTTGGCCACTTCCAGCGGGATAACCGGAACCGGTTCCGGGGCACTACCGGTTCAGATATGGTGTAAGACCATTCTTCTGCTTACCGTTCATCAAGTTATCGAAAAAGCCTTAGCTTGATGTGTCGCATGGATGGGTTTATAGCGTTTTCATATCTAGCCCCTTCCTGGGGAGCAGGTCCGGAACACCTAAATGACCATAACTCCGGAACGGCTGGACCGATCCGAACCATTTTCAATAGGAAACAATGGGACCAGATTCCGCGTCGAATGAACCATTGGTCATTAAAATCGGTAGAGTTTTAGTTCAAAAAAGTGATGTGAGTTTTTTGCCCACACACACACACACACACACACACACACACACACACACACACACACACACACACACACACACACACACACACACACACACACACACACACACACACACACACACACACACACACACACACACACACACACACACACACACACACACACACACACACACACACACACACACACACACACACACACACACACACACACACACACATACACACACACAGAGACATCACCTCAACTCGTCGAGCTGAGTTGATTGTTATATGTGACTCGACCCTCCGGGCCTTCTATCAAAAAGTCATTTTTGGAGTGAACATATAGCCTTTCCAGTACACTTGGTGTACGAGAAAGGCAAAAATCATCTAGAATCCCTGATTTGGAGGAATATCTAGAGGAACAAATAGATAAACATTAGAGTGGGTCAACGTTGTACGGAGAAACTTTAAATTTGATCATATCAACCCGGAACAAAGCTTTTCCAATCTATATTAGCGTCCAAAATAACTGTATGGGAAAACGTACATTTTTTTTGTATTTTACTCATAAGTTGAATTCTTTTGTCTAATACCATATAACTAACGACGTTAAAGTATAGCCTAAGATATGCCGAAAAACTTTGCCGAAGACCGCAAAGTGATCCGACGCTTGTGAAAAAAGTTATAACGTACAGATTGCCCGGTGGTGCTTAACATTTAACATGTAATCTATACGAAAATGAAGAAATTTTTGTAGAAATCCTTGGAGAAATTTGTGAAGAAGAATTCTTTGGAAGAATTTCTTGAAAACAATGTGATTTCAGCAGATATCTTTGGATATTTTCTGAACTCGTTCAGAAGATTTAAGAAAAAAATTAAGCGAAAGTTAGTGAGGGCTTCTGAAGTAATTTCTGCAAGAGTTCATGGAAGAAGTTCTAAAAAAAACATGTTATGTTTTCTAGAAAAATACTCAAGAAATCTATAGGAATGTCAGAAGGGAGCTCTGGAGAAAGGATATTGGTCACATATGGTCTATCTCACGTATACTAATGACTCATATCTCATCTGAAAGGTCTCATCAAAATAAGAAAAAATCTTTATGGGCTGAAAATCCTATATTTTGGAAGACAAAAGTTAAGAAGAAATTGTTGGACAAATTCGACATCTTTAGACTGGTTCAGTTACGTTCGCTTGAAAACCATTCGCCCGAATTCCAAACGCCCAAGAAGATCATTCGCCCGAAAAGACCATTCACCCTAATGTAACAAATGTGCTGATATTTGTTTTGTTACGTTCGTCGTATAATCATTGTTTGTTGCAAGAGACGAAAGCAACCAAGCGTTTATTATTTTGTGCTTATTGAGATTGAAAAACTGTACCCCATCCCTGAAATAAATGGAGAGACAATTAATCTCTTAGCAGTCTTAGCTTATCCCTTTTAGGATGATTTGCGGATTTTTTGAAAAAAAAATCCAGAAGGGACTTCGGAAACAACCAATAAAGAAATCTTTAGAAATAATCCTAGCATAGTATTTTGAAAGAATACGTGAAGAAATTTCCCAAGAAAATCCTGGTGGAATCTCTGACGAAACTTTTCGAAGATTTTCAAAATTTTGAAGTATTTTCAATCCCTAGACGCCTAGACTACTTTTTTAATTAATCTCTAGAAAAAAATCTGAAAAAAAATCCTGGTGTACTTTCGAACAACTTCTTTTTCTTCTTTATGGCTCGACGTTCGCATTGGAACTTGGCCTGCCTCTCTTCAACTTAGTGTTTTAGATCACTTCCACAGTTATTAATTGAAGGGCTTTCTTTGCTTAGCATTGCATGAATTTGTACATTGTGTGGCAAGTACAACGGCTGCAAAACGGTGAGTCGATAAGGAGAGCGTCCAACATAGCTCTGGTCCTCACAAGTTACTACCTCATGCTTCCACGGGTCAAACGATGACAAAGACCGCCAGCTAAGAGTTGTGTGCTTAGCTGGTAGTGCAGCCTGGGCACTGTTGTCCTTCTGACTTCAGCTAGATTGAGGAGGTACGTCCCGGGCGTCTGTTTACCAAGGAGGTGCGGCTCAAACAGCGTCTGTTCTGGCATCCAGCGGCTGAATATGAAACGCTGTATCGCGTCAGCTATACCTAAGGTGGCAGCCCCACCAACGCGATGTAGGCAGCGCGACCCCGGTAAGGTAGCCTGTCGAAACCTTTCAACACTACGAAAAATGAAGTAAGAAATAGAATATGCGAACGATACTCTCGGAAACCGACCCGGCAACGAAATAAGGACTATGATTGGAAACTCGGTACCTAGAACGTCAAGACCTTAAATGAAACTGGACGAGTGAGCCTTTTGGCTCGTGAATTGCAGAAAGTTAGTGTGTGCGTGGCTGCTATACAGGAAGTGCGGTGGCCCAAAACTGGTGAACGTGAATTCAGGGCGGTGGATCCCGTCGCCAACACATCGTTCAAATATAACATCTACCACAGCGGCAGCGATAAGGCAGAACATGGGGTCGGATTCATAATGATCGGGAAACAGATGAAGCGAGTTATGAGGTGGAAGCCGATCAACGAGCGGATCTGCGTATTGAGGGTCCGGGGCAAATTCTTTAACTACAGCCTGATCAATGTCTATGCGCCGACCAACGAGAAAACCGACGATGAGGATGCGTTTTATTAATGTCTTGACAAGACCTATGGAGAATGCCCAAAACACGACGTAAAGATTATCATCGGTGACGCCAACGCGCAGGTCAGAAGAGAGTACTTTTTCCGTCCAATCATCGGTACGGAGAGCCTTCACTCCGTCACTAATGACAACGGCGTGAGATAAGTCAACTTTGCTGCCGCCAGGGGGCCATTAGTAGCATCTACTTTGCACGCAAGGATATCCGCAAGCACACCTGGAGAAACCCAAACGGTGCAACCAAATCAACCATGTGCAGGTAGATGGCCGACATTTTTCGGACGTAATTGATGTTAGAAATTTTCGAGGTCCCAACATCGACTCAGATCACTATCTCGTAGTTAGTAAGATTCGAGCTCGGTTATCAACCGTGTCGGACTCTAGGAACCGGCGATCGATGCCTTTCAACATCCAGCGGGTTTCAGCAGATGGTATGGTAGCTGACTATCACCAGAAGCTGGACGAGCGGATAAGTGAGGTCAACGAGAGCGATAATCTCAACACTCTGTGGGAGTCTATCCACGGAGCGATGAGTACAGCAGCGCGGGAGGTGATAGGTACTGCTCAAAGACGACCTAGAAACGGGTGGTTCGACGAGGAGTGCCAGAGGGTAACGGACGAGAAGAATGTTGCCAGAAGCCGGATGCTGGTGTCGCAGCAAGAGTAGCCGAAAAACGAATCCACCGCAAAAAGAAAAAAGAGCACGAGGAAATGTGATTGCTCAGGTGCAAGAGAGTATGGATCAGAATGGTATGCGGAGATTTTACGAAACTGTCAATGGCGTGCGGAGAAAAACAGCGCCTTCTCCAGTCGTGTGCAACGACCGTAATGGAAACTTGCTGACAGACAAGACTGCCAGGTGGAGAGAGCACTTTGAGGTATTGTTGAACGGTGGAAGTGGAAGAGCGACGGACAGAATTCGAATCGACGACAACGGACAAGCTGTGGAACCTCCACCGCTAGACGAGGTCAAGACAGCCATTAGGGGACTGAAGAACAACAAGGCTGCTGGGGAGGACGAACTCCCGGCCGAGCTTCTCAAGCACGGTAGTGACCGTCGGGCCGTGGACGAGGCGTTCGTACCTTTCAAGAGGGATTGGACTTACGATTAACACCACAAAGACTAAGTACATGATTGCTGGTGTTCATCGTCGGTCCGGCCGTGGTAGTGGTGACGAAGTGGTGCTTGGTGGGGAGAAGTTTGAAGTTGTGGATGAATTTGTTTATCTTGGTACTCTAGTGACGTGCGATAATGATGTTACCCGCGAGGTGAAAAGACGGATTGCGGCTGCAAATCGGGCCTTTTTCGGTCTGCGAAACCTGCTGAGGTCCCGCAGGCTGCAAACGAAGATAAAACTCGCGTTGTACAAGTTTTTGATTCTCCCGGTCGCTTTATACGGTCATGAAACGTGGTCGTTGAAAGAAGTTGATCGGAGCGCCTTTGGAGTCTTCGAACGTAAAGTGCTGCGAACAATACTCGGCGGTAAACTGGAGGACGGCATCTGGCGGCGTCGCATGAACTACGAATTGTACCAGGTATATAAAGAGATGGATATCCCGACTAGATGGACATTACAAAATTATAACAAGCTGTGTTATTTTGTTACAATACATTTTTATAACAAGGGTTATTATAAAACATGTACCGTTAGTAGTTAAAATAACAAAAATTCTAACAAAGCTCCCACAAGAAAAGAACAAAAACGTAACAACTTTTGTTATGATCATAACAAAAATATTACAAAACTAGTTCCATGAAATATGATAGAATTTAACAAAATTATAACAAATTGTGCTATAATTCCTTGGCAATCTTTGAGGGTAAAAATTAAACTTTTATACTAATTTTTTGGGTAAATATTTTCAAGTGTGTTATTCTATTTTTACACGCTAAGAAAATTTTACTCTAAAATGAGTAAGATTCACACAAAACTGAGCTAAACTGGAACAGCTCAAAAAATGAGTAAATTGCATTTCCAGCGATAGCGCTGGCCCAAGTGCAAAAATCCAACTGGTTTAAGCCGTATAATATTCTTCGCATCATCAAGAATATTATACGGCTTAAACTGATGAGATTTTCGCACTTGGGCCAGCGCTATCGCTGGAAAAAAAAATTACTCAATTTTGAGTTGTCCCACTTTAGCTCGAAAATGAGTGAATTTTCTGACCGTGTAGAAAAAGTAGTTAACATTAAAAAGTAGTTTCCAGTACGTTATAAAATTTTCGGATCCGAACGGGGTTTGAACCAAGACACCTTCCTATCGGTAGCAATCTGACGCCTTTGCCAATGAGGACATCACAACACTTGAAGAGGGCGGTGATAGAAGCTTTACTGGTTCTTCGTATTTCCAGTTTCCTCATTCAAACCCTTGTTTGTCAGACGCACACGAGCGGGGTAGTATGACGTCACATTGAGCTCGTTGACGTATAATAGACTTGATTTGTCGTTACCCGACTAGATGAACATAACAAGAATATATCATAATTATATCTTAATGTGATATAACTAACAAATTATGTTATAATTTTGTTATGACATGGACTGTTTATTACTTTTTCAAACTAAATTATAACAAAATATATTATAATCTTTTGTAACAAGTTTTGTTACAAATAAATCAGAACAAACTCTGTTATAACTTTGTTATTTTTGCAACTGAACAAAATGATCAGTTGAAAAAATAACATAATTATATCAGAATATGAAATTATTTTAATTTTTAGCTATATTACAAAAAATGAGAAATTTGATTATGTATTCGTTTTTTTCATTGCTTGTAGAGCAATAGGTCGATGGATGCAGGTAAAAGATCGAAAAACGCTTATAAGGAAACAGCTTTATTCTATGTAATTGAAAAATTTATGAAAAAACATTCAATTGCTGTTGAGGGGCTGAAGTTTTCCTTGTTTTTTATTTCGTAGAATGCCGGAAGCGTATCCGGCTACCCTCAAAACTGAAAAGTACTCATATTTTTTCAACTTTGAACCGGTTTAAGTGAACTTCGACTCATTTGAATAAGAAATCTTTTTTTTTTTCATTGATTGGTAATGCAAATAGAATGATTGGGTTACGCGGTGTTCCCAAAAGTCCAAATTTTCTGGAACATGTTTTTATGCTATTGAGGGGCCCAGATGCAAAGAAGTGTAAGAGACCATTTTGTGGAGTTTGAGCTGAGCATTTCAAAAAATCTTCAGATTTCAAGCTTTCAGGAACATTTTAAAGATTATTTTTATGATGATTAGAAAAAAAAAATATAGTAATCAGAGAAAATTGGGTTGATATTGAAACTCCATACATTTTGAATGGGATGAAAAACTTCAAAGCTCATTTACTCGAAAGTGGGTTGTTGTAACTTACACACCTTTGCTTCTAAGCTCCACTATTCTAATATCGTCATTGTTGGAGTTAGCGTAGGTATTGAAAAGACGTGGTCTCTCGTGAAACAGGCTTCGTAATGACTACTTTGAAGTCAATACTTTGGGCCTAGGCTGGGCAGATATGCTATTGCAGCTGGCAATTCGGGGAAAAAATAAATCTGGATTTAATGAGATCATTGTCAAAAGCGGAGAAAATTTATCGCAGATATAACCATTACATAGTATACCTTCTTTAGTTTATTGACTGCTGTTTCATATTATGAAGTTCATATATGAAGTAAAAAATAAAGACAATGCAATTTCTAGAAATTTTATCAGACTCTTCCGTATTTTTTTTTTATTTCATTCATTGGTTCAATTTCAGTTTTGATATGTTTATCTAAGTATTTATTTCCTTCTTTCAATATACCAGTCCCGTTACGGTGCCAAAATCCTATCACTTTTCTACGATTCCCAATTCTTATAGGTTAAGTAAAATTTTAGCTTCAAAAAGTGATACATCTGCACATGAGTTTTTTTTAATCTCAAAGTTGAGTAAACTTACACACTTAATTTTGAATACCGTGCTCGGTAAATTTTTGACGAAAATAGAACAGCTGAATACATCATTAACGGATTGTTTACCTTTTGCACCCGTTTTTGACAGCTGGTGTACTGAGCCTCAGTAAAATCGATTACCGTAGCTACCGAAAATGTTCTGCTGTTCTATTTTCGTCAAACCGAACAGGCAATTCAGGATTGAGTGTGTAATTGGATTAATATGTCATTTTAACAGTACTGCTATTCTAACTTCTAATTATAACTTCAAAAAGTACCGAACAGACTATATATTATGAAGTAATGAATGTTAGTGAGCGTGGAGATACCAAATGTGGTACCCACTAAATAATTCTAATCAATAAAAAAAATACAGACAATTCTGCTCAATTGATGATTGTATTTGTCTATTATAACTTCTTTTCACATCGTTATTCACATGTACGAATCCTTCCAACAAAATTATATCAAATTGTGTTATTTCTAACAACGGTTGTAATAATTTTGTTATAATCTTGTTAGGAGCTTCTGAGCAGAGCTGCGAAATATCAGTCATGTCAGTTGACTACTGATTTTGCCCCACCGTCACTATCACTGTAGGCCGATCAATATCAAAACGATAGTGACCGGCAACGACTTGATACTGACCCGCACTCCAGAGCACTATCACAGCAACTGAATTGATATTTTGGCGATTTTAAGCTAAACTCAAAATGTTTAATGACCAACATACAAAACTTGTTATTCTGTACTACACATTAAAATTTCATCACTTTAAGTGTTTATTTTGATTTTTGAATGAATTTCAAAGATCTACCTGCCATCGCAGTCAGTCCAGTTGTAATGTAAAGAAAAGTGACGGTGATTCAACAGAGCACACGCTGACTTGGATCGCAGTCAGCCTATCAAAATCGCTGGTTCGCCTACCATTGATAGTGACAGAGAGCAACTCTGCTTCTGAGCCCATCAAGTATCAAGTACAATGATAAACTATGCCCAGGGAGTCGATAAAATTTTCCCGCCTGGAACGGGAATTGAACCTGCCGTCTCCGGATTGGCGATCCATAGCCTTAACCACTAGGCTAACTGGAGACCTATTTTTGGATATACAGGGGATGGACAAAATGTTTGGGATAGGCAACTTTTTTTCTCTCCCAAAAAAATTCAACATGCTGGAACTTTTCATAGAGTGCAACAAAAATTCTCAAATTTTGACTGTTTGTCAACCTATTATATGTTCAATGTTCATCATTGGTACAAATTTGGGCTCGATTGATTAATTTTTCGCGAAGTTAGAACTGTTCGGGTAAAACACTATTATTTAGACAACTAATTTTTGAACTGTCATATCTCGGAAACCAGCAAACCGAATTGGATGAATTTTTTTAACATTTATCAGCAATATATTAATACTTAATACGACGTTATAAAATGTAATATTTTTTCACGTCGAATTAAGTTATACCGGATTGAAATTTTCACCCATAAAAAGGAAAATAAGGTAAATTTACAACACCACGCAAAAATTACTAAAATGTGTTCTTCCTTCATTCTAAATAGGCTCTAATGTATCTGATTAGAAATAACTTGAGAACAGAAGTGGAAAATATTTGGATATCAACGCTAAAATTTATTGACATTGATGCAAAAAAAATACATTTTTTCGAGAAAAATCCAAAAAGTGTCAATCCATGATAACTTTTTTCGACGTTTAAAAAGTAACTATATTTTAATAGTTTGTGAAGCATTTACATATTGTTAGTGTACGTTCAAAATTTCATTCAATTCGGTTCACTGGTTTCCGAGATATGACACATCAAAAAAGAGTTGTCTGGAAAATAGTGTTTTACCCGAACGGTTCTAACTTTGAGAAATGTTAAATCAATCGAGCCCAAATTTGTACCAATGATGCACACATAATAGGTTGACAAACAGTCAAAATTTGAGATTTTTTGATGCGCTCTATGAAAAGTTATAGCATGTTGAACTTTTTTGTGAGAGAAAAAAAAGTTGCTTATCCCAAACATTTTGGCCATCCCCTATACTTGTAGCAAAAAACCATCCGAGAATATATAAAATACAGATTTCTCAGCAAAATGTTAGAATATGGCCAGAATAAAATTGGAAATTTTAATTTACCAAAGTATATCAACCTTAGGCTGTTTTGAATTATTTTTCGTTTCCTACCAACATGAATGTTTATACAATAAACATGCGTTTATTTTCTTTTCAACTGCTCTTTCCCATCTCGAGGGACCCAGTTCGAATGACGCAGATCCTCCCCCGAGCAACTTTGTGCTCAGTCAGACCGGAGATGTTTCACCGGCGCAGAAGCTTGCGCGTGAGCATCTCCACAAAAGAGCCGCCCCAAGCCGTAACACACTCAACTCAAACCTTAACCGCGTCCGCCGTCCAGTCGTGTGCAAGCCCAAGCGGCAATTAGCAGTTAATTAATTAAAAACGAAAGCATAAGCCTCTAGAGGGGATGGGTGCTCGCTCGTGATGTTTCCTCTTCAGTTTCTCTCTCTGTCTCTCGAGACAGAGTCCGGGTTCGTCGGAGGGATTTCCTCCCAAGGGAGTCACAACGCAGCACGCCTCGAGCCAAGAAAAGGGCCGGGAGACACGTTGTCCATCAAGTCGTCGTCTTCGTCATCGTCGTCATCTGGGTGAAACACTGAAAAAGGAACTAATTTGTACCTGTAGTCGAGTTGAAGTTGTTTGCGCGCGCACTCGCCGTAAATGATGACGATGATTAGTGGGTTTTCTCCGCGAGACTTTTGACAAAATGATGCCCCCGGATGGATGACATTGATCGTGACTGGAACCGGTAAGTTAAACCAGACATAAATTTATTGCTGATTGATACTTACCCGCGTAAACAGTTTTAGTAGGCAGGATCTACTAACCTAAAACTACGCAGCATGTAATGAATACCCACGAGCTTGATTGGGTCACGGCCCAGATTTCGCACCATTAGAATCGGGGCATAACAGACCCTCATCGAACTGCGATCAGCGCTGCGGATCCATAGCACGTGATTTCAGTCGAAAACAAAAACACTAAACATCTGGACCTCCTCGTGCCACCACGGAGCGACGCACGCGGCGGTGGTAAGATTTATGGTTCCGATAGACGGTCGCTTATTGCGGAATGAACTGTTAGACGTTTTGGGTCGCAATGACTCAGCCAAATCACGCTGTTTGCCCCGTCCCCTTGGACACGGACGGACGGACGAACAAGAAACACTTCCATTTATTCCGATACGAGCGGAGTTTGGATGGCGTTTTCTACCATTCGCCGGGTCTAAAATGCGAGGTCGCGCGCGATTTTAGGATGGTGGCCTGTTTGACTTTGCAAACATAGGTTGAGTGGTTGGGGGTCAGAGTGGTACATGCACTTGAATTTCCATTTGAGTAGAATTCGTTTGATTAAATTCTATGCTATTGAAATACACCATTAGTTAAATAAAATTCAAATATGTCTCACGTGAAACCCCTTTCAAACCCCCTGAGCTCCTCTGAAAGCTGGAAAGGCTCGAAACCGCTCTGAAACTTCTTGGAGTCCAGAGTCAACTTTTCACCTAAACTTTAGAAGCCTCTGATACCTCAGAAACACCCTAAACCTCTTAAAATTCACTGAAACGCCTTGAAAATCTTCTGAAAGTCCTATAGCCCACTAATTCCCCTGGATACCCCAAGCGGAAACCCTTAACCCCTCCAAGTACTGCACAGTTCGTTAAAAACACGAACGCACAGAAAAACGTCCTGCGGTGGGCAAGGCTATCGTAGACCGACATTACGTCGACGATATATTTAACCCTCCTAAGATGTTAGACTTT
The DNA here is from genome assembly GCF_035046485.1 of Aedes albopictus. Taxonomy (NCBI): domain Eukaryota; kingdom Metazoa; phylum Arthropoda; class Insecta; order Diptera; family Culicidae; genus Aedes; species Aedes albopictus. Next base: position 111,660,997 of record NC_085138.1, on the reverse strand, counting down.
GGCACCATGATGGTGTAGTGCATGTTCAGCCTGCTTGTCTGAGTCATATTGACCCCAACATCTTACGAGGGTTAAGTGTATTAAAAGTGGAGAAGCAGCGATAGACATCGATCTCGAACTATTAGAAGTCTTGGAGGCATTAGGAGAATCAAAAACAGCGTAGAAAGATCTCAACATGGCGGGGGTCTAGCAACAGAAAAAAAAATACTCGGCATGTGGTGGAACACATCTAACGACTGTTCTGACGAATCCCGAAGCTAAAGCGTCGGGAAACTAGACAGTAATTATACCAAGAAGCAGCTTAATGCATGATCGGTGTCCGTTTCTCGACCTCCTGAAGCGTCGCAGAGACCTCTTGGAACGCCCCTAACGCTCCCAGAGACCTGAATGCCGTGAGATTCCACGAAATGCCCCTGTGGCCCTTTGGAGTGTACCTGAGATTCTCAGAAACAATCCTGAAACACCCTGGGACCCCTTGAAACACCCGTTCGACACCCTAAAACGCCTATGATACCCACGGAACCTTTCTGAGACTCCCTAAAGCACCACTGAGACTCCGTGGAACGCCCTTAAGATTCCCTGAAACGCTCCCGCCCTATCAACCAGATTCTGATTTTCTTCATAGTTCTTTATCTGGCTATAGCGATCGACATCGTTTCAAAACAAATCGATAGCGATCGATATCAAACATCTCTCCCTGGTTGACCGGGCGAGATCTTCTGAAGCACCGTAGAGACCTCCTAGAACGCGCTTGAGACTCCTGAGACCCTCTGAAAAGCCAATGACGCCCCTGAGACCTCCCGGTACACCACTGAAATCCTTTGGAACCCATTGAAACACCTCTGTGACAACCTAAAACGCCCTTGAGACCTCCTGGAACCTTCCTGATGGCGCCACGATGGCGTCTTGTACGTTCAGCGTGCCTGTCTAAATCATATTGACCTCAACATCCTACTAGGGTTAAAATAGTGCCTTATTGAGAATGATTGCAGGGAAATTCCTCCATATTTTTTAACGAACTTTTTCTCCAGTTAGGGGCTGTCCATTTATTACGTAAGAAGATTTTTGCGATTTTTCGACACACCCACCCCCCCTTGTAAGATTTTTTTGTATGAGAATCTAAACATTTCTCAAAGGGGGAGGGGGCCCCTATAAACCCTTACGTAGTTATTGGACAGCCCCGCTGTAACCACTTTTCATATTTAACTATTTCAATAACTTGTAATAAATGGATTTTTTTTTGTCCACCTCGTAGAACATCTTTTGTTTTGGTAAACAAAATTTATTTGATATTTCTAGTACCGCTTCTGACGCTGTAGGGACGTGGTAAACTACCCAGAAAACCAATTTACACGTATAATGAAGTTTATGTTCGTGTTATACGTACTTTTATGCGTTAAAGTTACATCGCATAAGATGCAGCAAAAGTGCCTTATGCGTACAAAAGTGGAGGCGCTATACGTGCATTGACGGAACAATAATAACGCTATATGACTTGAAGCGATATCTTATGCGATGCACTGCGTGCACTATTGCGACGCAATTTAGCATCTTATGCGATTTAATAATATTTAAAAAAAAACATTTCTTTCAGCTCGATATCGAACTAATGACCTCTGGATTGTCAAGCCACACTTCACACACAACACCAAACGCTACTTTGTAACAAGCCGATTAATTATCATGATATTCTAACTCACCTCAGTGTTTGTTGGAATGCACTTGGTTCACTTGCGCTGTTCGTGTTTGGCAGGCTAAAAACGATTTCTCGTACACTGCCCCTCTCTGGCTAGCACATTGTTGATTATCAAGCCAACTAAACAAATAATGATGACTTTGCAACCATAATTATGGCTGTTCACTTTCTGGTAGCTTTTTGGAACTGTATTCACAGTGCAACAGAAACTCTTTGATTGTTATTACATATCAAATCGCGTAATTCCAACATAAACGCTTCTAGCTTATGCGAGTTTGTATGCACACTTCAACGAGTTTATTTGTAGTTTTATGCGATTTCATCCATACACCAATGCGAGGTAAACTGACACAACAAGAATAGTACCAAGCGAAGTCGTATAATCATCGAAGTACGCAATTATGCGAATTCATTTGACACTTTGCGAGTTCGCTCGCACGCTTTTACGAGTAAGTAAAGTTCATCGCAATAAAACATCAGAATATCATCTACTACGATGTGCTCATACCTTATAAAAGTTTATTTGTATTCTTATATGACTTTACCTGATACATCGTAATAAGTTCAAAAAATAACATCATTTGCGATGAAATTTGTCAGTCAGCCGTACATATATGCGATAGTGACTTGAAATAGTACTTCATACGATGTACAACGTGGTTTCTTATGCGACTCCTGGCTGTCTGTGTAGATGTTGGTCACATGAACAGTCGTGACATTGCACTTATGTGCCCAGTTAATCTTATAAAAAATTACGTTGAATACCGTGATCAGAAAAAAGTGGGAACTTTTACTTTGAGCAGCTCGTTCTCAGCCGCTTATGAACCGATTTTCAATTTTCTTTCAGTGATTTTCGATCCAATATTTCTACTTACATACATACATACATACATTTATTTGTTCAACATCATTAAGACAAGACATAATCAACAATAGTACGCCACAATACTCGGTTTGTGGCTGCCGCTCTCCATCCTCGGTCGCGCCCAATGCTCGCCAAGTCACGCTCCACCTGGTCCGCCCATTGTGCTCTCTGCGCTCCACGCCTGCTTGTGCCAACCGGATCCGTTGCAAACACCAGCTTTGCAGGGTTTTTGTCCGGCATTCTTGCAACATGCCCTGCCCACCGTATCCTTCCGGCTTTGGCCACCTTCTGGATGCTGGGTTCGCCGTAAAGTGCAGCGAGCTCGTGGTTCATTCTTCTCCGCCACACACCGTTCTCCTGCACACCGCCGAAGATCGTTCTTAGCACGCGTCGCTCGAAAACTCCGAGTGCTTGCAGGTCCTCCTCGAGCATGGTCCATGTCTCGTGCCCGTAGAGGATCACCGGTCTTATCAGCGTTTTGTACATGGTGCATTTGGTGCGTGGGTGAATCTTCTGGAGCCCGTAGTAGGCCCGAATTCCGCTGATGATGCGCCTCCGAATTTCTCGGCTCACGTTGTTGTCAGCCGTCAGTAAGGATCCGAGGTAGACGAATTCCTCCACCACCTCGAAAGTATCCCCGTCTATCGTAACATTACTACTCAGACGGATCCGGTCGGTTCCGCCTACCAGCATGTACTTTGTTTATGAGGCATTCACTACCAGTCCGACCTTTGCTGCTTCACGTTTCAGGCGGGTGTACAGTTCTGCCACCGTTCCAAATGTTCTAGCGATAATGTCCATGTCGTCCGCAAAGCACACAAATTGACCGGATTTTGTGAAAATCGTTCCCCGGCTGTTGAGCCCGGCTCGTCGCATCACACCTTCCAGCGCGATGTTGAAGAGTAGACATGAGAGTCCGTCACCTTGTCGCAGTCCCCGGCGAGATAGGAATGAACTGGATAGTTCACCCGAAACCCTTACGCAGTTTTGCACACCGTCCATCGTTGCTTTAATCAGTCTAGTCAGCTTCCTAGGAAAGCCGTTTTCGTTCATGATTCTCCATAGCTCTGCGCGGTCGATACTATCGTATGCCGCTTTGAAGTCGATGAACAGGTGGTGCGTTGGGACCTGGTATTCACGGCATTTCTGGAGGATTTGCCGTACGGTAAAGATCTGGTCCGTTGTCGACCGGCCGTCGATGAAGCCGGCTTGATAACTTCCCACAAAGTCATTTGTTTTAGGTGACAGACGACGGAAGATGATCTGGGATAGCACTTTGTAGGCAGCATTCAAAATAGTGATCGCCCTGAAGTTCTCACATTCCAAATGGTCGCCTTTCTTGTGAATGGGGCAGAATACCCCTTCCTTCCACTCCTCCGGTAGCTGTTCGGTTTCCCAGATCCTGACTATCAGCCGAAGCAGACAGGTGGCCAACTTTTCTGGGCCCATCTTGATGAGTTCAGCTGCGATACCATCCTTACCAGCTGCTTTGTTGGTTTTGAGCTGGTGAATGGCATCCTTAACTTCCCTCAGCGTGGGAGTTGGTTCATTTCCGTCCTCCGCTGCTCTGGCGTCGTCGTTTCCTCCGTTGCCGTGGGCTCCCGTGCCTACGTTCTCCACGCCGTTCAGGTGCTGATCGAAGTGCTGCTTCCACCTTTCGATCACCTCACGTCCGTCCGTCAAGAGGCCTCCGTCTTTATCCCTGCATATTTCGGTTCGCGGCACGATGTCGTTTCGGGATGCGTTGAGCTTCTGATAGAACCTCCGTGTTTCTTGGGAACGGCACAGCAGCTCCATTTCTTCACACTCCGCTTGTTCCAGGCGACGCTTTTTCTCCCGAAAGAGGCGGGTCTGCTGTTTCCGCTTCTGTTTGTAACGTTCCACGTTCTGTCGAGTCCCTTGCTGCAGCATTACCGCCCTCGCTGCGTTCTTCTCCTCCAAAACCGTTCTGCACTCTTCGTCGAACCATTCGTTACGTCGATTCCGTTCCACGTACTCGATGGTGCTCTCGGCTGCGTCGTTGATGGCTGCTTTCACTGTACTCCAGCAGTCCTCTAGAGGGGCCTCATCGAGCTCGCCCTCGTCTGGCAACGCGGCTTCGAGATTCTGCGCGTATGCTGAGGCGACATCCGGTTGCTTCAGTCGCTCTAGGTTGTACCGTGGCGGTCGCCGGTACCGTACATTGTTGATGACGGAGAGGTTTGGGCGCAGTTTGACCATCACCAGATAGTGGTCGGAGTCGATGTTGGCGCCACGATAGGTCCTGACGTCGATAATGTCGGAGAAGTGCCGTCCGTCAATCAGAACGTGGTCGATTTGAGATTCCGTCTGCTGTGGTGACCTCCAGGTGTAACGATAAGGGAGGCTGTGTTGGAAAAAGGTGCTACGTATGGCCATATTTTTGGAGGCGGCGAAATCAATGATTTGCTTTCGTTTGCTGGTGGGCGCTGAACTTACCAATCGTCGGTCTGAATTCCTCCTCCTGGCCTACCTGAGCGTTCAAATCACCTATGATGATCTTGACGTCGTGGCTTGGGCAGCGATCGTACTCGCGATCAAGCTGCGCGTAAAATGCGTCCTTGTCATCATCAGTACTTCCGGAGTGTGGGCTGTGCACGTTTATTAAAGGGTGATACGGTCAAAATTTGGTCACACAATTTTTTTCATAACTTTAGACTGCATACACCAAAACAGCTGATTTTTGGACCAGTAATGCTACATTATATGTAGCTCATACCATAAAATTTTCATCAAAATCAATTGAGTATTGGTTGATATATAGATAAAACCATCGACCTACCTTTTCAAAATTTTGTACAAAGGCGCTCCATAGTAAATTTTTGGAAATTTAAGGTCAGTAAAGCACAATTTTGATTATAGAACTACCAATACTGTTCCGATTTTTATCAAAATTTTACAGTATAATACTATTATGAATATATGTTCGTAGTAAAATTTTGAGCCATTTTGTATGAATACTCTCAAAGTTGTAGCAGTTTGAATATGAAAAACACTGACCGGGTGACACTTAAGCAAATATAACTTTGTAACGGCTGGATCAAATTGAATGAAATTTTTACACAATATTTTGATATGCATACTTCACATACAGAAAAATTTTCATCGAAATCGGTTAAGTATCTCAGGCTCTATGAATAAAACAGTAAAAATGTGTGAATTCTCTTTGCACAAAATTTTAAAATTTCAGATCTCATGGTTCAACAATATCTCCGCAAATACTAGACCGATTTTGATGAAAATTTTATGGTACAAGCTACATATAATGTACCATTACTGATCCAAAAATCAGCTGTTTTGGTGTACGCAATCTAAAGTTATGACAAAAATTGTGTGACCAAAATTAGACTTGACTTGACAAAATTTGACAAAATTTTACCACCTAAACAAATATAACTTTGTAACGGCTGGATAAAATTGAATTAAATTTTTACACAACTTTTTGATATGCATACTTCACATACAGAAAAATTTTCATTGAAATTGGTTCAGTATTTCTGGCTCTATAAGTAAAAGAGTAAAAATGTGTTCTTATTTTTTAATCCTCTTTGTACAAAATTTTAAAATTGCAGTTTTCAGGATTCACAATATCTCCGCAAATACTAAACCGATTTTGATGAAAATTTTATGGTATAAGCTACATATAATGTACCATTACTGGTCCAAAAATCAGCTGTTTTGGTGTACGCAGTCTCAAGTTATGAAACAAATTGTGTGACCAAATTTTGACCGTATCACCCTTTATGCTGAAGTTGAAGAATCGGCCCTTGATCCTCAACCTGCACATTCTTTCGTCGATCGGCCACCAACCGATCACGCGCCTCTGCATATCACCCATCACGATGAAAGCTGTTCCCAGCTCGCGTGTGTTGCCGCAGCTCTGGTAGATGGTATGATTGCCTCTAAACGTTCGCCCCATGGATCCTGTCCAACACACCTCCTGCAGCGCTACGATGCCGAACCCGCGGTCCTTCAGTAGATCGGCGAATATGCGGGTGCTCCCAATGAAGTTGAGAGATCGGCAGTTCCACGTACCGAGTTTCCATTCGCAAGTCCTTTTTGTTCGCTAGGGTTGTTGCCGTTGGTCTCGGTTCGTATTATTCTGTTGCTGATTTTCCGTTACAATGTTTTTTTACGGCTGGCTCGTAGGGCCTGACACCAACCCCCTACTTTCCGGAGGACCATAGTGCACAGTTGAGCTTAGAGTCCTTCCCTGGAACTCGGACGTAGATCAACCGCCCCTAACATGGGGATCAGACGCTGTTGTGAGCCGCTCCTCCTGGAGAACAGACGCTCAGGTTTGCCGAAGCAAATCCCCACCCCCCCCCTACCCTGTCAGCCTACGACCACAGTTCCCACCGGGGTTGGTTACCCGATCTTCCCTAAGGTTGCTCATAGTTTCCGGCCGGTACCGCGTGGAGGTAGGGATAGGAGTTGCTGGGCAGAGGCTAGTGGATCACAATGGGATCTGAATTGCGCAGCAATCCCAGCCTTTACCGTGTATTTCTACTTATATTGTATACAAACTTCATGTTTAAGGGATGCTCATTTTTTCTCCAAGAATAGCGTGTGTGAGAATCGTTTAAACAGAAACAAAACAAGGTAATACAAAATCTTCGCAACAATCTCGAACATGTTGCGAACTTTTATGCCCTTGGTTTTGATCTAGATCTGCTGAAACTGATCAAGATAAGTTTATCTTTCAATACGACGATCTAGCGTTTTTGAAATGCATCCTAGAGGGGTTGGAGCCTTCGGCAAAGTGCTTTGGATTGGTTGGTACTTACGTCTTTGGTTTTGATCTAGATTAGCTGAAACTGATCTAGATAAGTTTTATCTTTCAATACGTCGCACTAGTGTTCTCGATATGCATCCTAGGGGGGCTGGTAAAGTTATCTAGATAGATTGGTGCTACACTTTCAAGTTTTTAGTTTTGATCTAGATCTGCTGAAACTGGTCTAGAAATGATTTATCCTTCAATACGACGTTCTAGTTTTCTCGATATGCATCCTAAAAGGTTTAAATGTTCGGCAAAGTGCTTTGAATAGGTTGATCCTACTTTCTTACGTCTTCGGTTTTGCTCTAGATCTGCTTAACTGATCTAGATCAGTTGTATCTATTGATATGATTATATAGTGTTCTAGATATGCATCCTGAAGGGTTGGAGTCTTTGAAAAAGTGCCTTGGATTTATTGGTACCACATTTGCTAGTCTTCGATATTAATCTACGATGTAACTGCTCTAGACTTTTTTTTCTTTTAACATGTCTCGTCAGAACACTAGCACTTTCATCCTAGAGGGTTGCAGTCTTTGACAAAGTACTTCAGGTTGATTGTTACTACATTTTACAATTTCGGTTTTCGAATAGATTTACTGTAACTGATCTAGATCAGTTTTATCTCCAGAGCTCTCGATATGCATCTTGTTTGGAGGCACTCTTTGCTAAAGTGCTTCGGATTTATTGATACTACATTCTTTCGTCTTTAGTTCTGATCTTGATCTGACTTAAGTGATTTAGATCATGATGATTAACCTAGATTTTATCTTACTCTAGAGCTCTGGATACGCATCTTGAAGGGTTCCAATCTTCAAAAAAGTGCTTTGTATTGGTTTTTACAACATTTTTACGTCTTCGTTGTTGGTATAGAACCACTACAACTAGATCTACATCAGTTTTTTTCTTTCGATATGACTCTCTTGTGCTCTAAGTGTACCAAAAATATGAAAATATTTAGAAAAAAGGTTTCTTTAACATATTATCCATGAATCCTTCTAGGGATGCTGCTAAAAGTTCCTTCAGGCAACCAGGGTTTATCGAAATGAATGAATGAATATCTTTATTATCGAGATTTTCAGCCGGTGGCTGGTTCACCTCCGTTTATCGAAATGTATTTTTATATCAAAAAGATTCTTAAAGAAAGAATTCAGTAAGAATGCCTTCAACATTTCCTCCAGGTATCTGTTTAGAATGCAATTTTGTCTGTTTGTTTGAAATTTTCTTCAGGGACTCCCAAAGATTGTCTTTCAGAAATTCCTCCTAGATTTTTCTTAGATCTTCTTCAGAAATTTCTCAAAAAAAAAAACTCAAAAGATCCATCCTGAAAGTAGTCTACGGGTTCTTCAAAAAAAAAAAAAACATCCGAATTCCCCCTGAAATTCCACCCGAACTCTTTAGGGGATTTCAAAATTTCTGAATTAATTACTTCAGGAATGTTTTCACAATTTCTTCAGAAGTTTTTCTTTGTTATATCTCCAGGAATTCCTCCATGAGATGCAATCCCACGATATGTTTTTTCACAAATATTCTGAGATTCTTTCAGAAATTCTTCAAGAAATTTTAGAAATTCAACAAATTTGTCAGGAACTGTTTCAAAAAATAGTTTTGGGATTTCTCCAGAGTTTCATGGATTCTCTTTGGCGTTTGATTGCAAATTACTAGCTGACACAAATTCTAATTTTCTCTTGATTTTTCTCTGACCCCCTCGGAAATTTTGGTCAGATTTTAGCATTTTGAGAGAGGACATAAACAATTTTTTTTTGAAAATTTTCCGAAAATATAAGTTAAATCTGAGTCGCTTAGAAATATCTTACTTAATCCGACGAATTTTATTAACTTTCGTGATTGTTTGGGTACTTTTTACCAATTTCATCCCCCGCACCCGGATGACGAGTCAACGAGCACTAAAGAAAATCACAAAAGAAGAAAATGAGATTTGTTCTGCTCCAATCCTTGTAGAAATTATATACGAAATTCTTCTAAGATTTTTTCCAGAGATATCTTCAAGAATTCTTCCAAAGATTTCTTCAGAGAATACTCCAGGGATCACTCAAAAATTTATCGAGGGACTTCTTCAAGAATTCCATCATATTCCATATTCAGAGGAATTTCTGCAGATATTTTTCATAAGATTCCTTCAAAAGTTTCTCAACGGATTCTAGAGTTTCTCCAAATGTTTCTCATATTTTTTTTTTTCAAAAAAAGTTCGTCAATTCAAAATAATTTTGTGTTCGTTTAATTCAAACTGCCCGTGTAGCTGCCGGCTTAGAATAGCACTACGGATCACCTGTTCCGGGGGTTAAAGTCCACCAAACAGGTAACCCCAATCCAAGGTGTCAGGCGACCCGTGCTGAGGGATGAATGGTTGAGGGGGTTTAAAAGATGCTCGATCTTTAACGGAGCCCGTAGCGTGGGTAGATCGCCTTTTTGGGTTGCGTTGCGGTGATAGATCTACCAAACCGAAATCTAGTGTCGTCCTATTTTTCAATTTTTGGAATATGTGTTCTGGTAATTCAAGGAATTATAGTATTTAGTATTTACTACTGGTGTTTGGAGACTTCCAATTTTGAATAAAACTGAGTTTACCAACTTTACTTTGCATATAGTTAAAAACCTCACCATCTCAGGCTAAACTCAATGCAAAGGAAATCAAATTGGGTTTGGGATCCATGTATGTACTAACTCTTCGAAGACTGGAAAGTGCTAGTACGCAGGGAACATACTAGAATCCTTATTACTGAACACATGTCCCATTATTGGAATGATATTGCTGCTAATGTTAAAACCCGGGTCCTAAACCTGGGGAGAATTTAGCAGTAAAACAAGGGTGATGCTAGGTTTCCGATGCATGGCCAATATCAGTACTCTTGTTTTGTTTTCTAATGTAATGCGACATGCACTACACTAAGGATACGGGTAATGTCACAATAGATCTAAAAACTGGTCGCAGTGACAAACCCGAACAGGAATAAAAAAAAAAAACTAAATATTGAATTTGCTTTCGATTGAACTATTTTACAAGTTAAAGAATAAAGACGTGATCCAAATGGAGTGATCCAGGCGAGTGGAATAAGATGTCCTGTCTGCACAGCAAATCAATTTGGAGAGATCTCATCTAATAAAACCGTCCATATTTCTGTATTATAACATTGTAGAATTTTCATTTACGTAACGGAGTTTACACACAATGGGTAGCCTAAAGTAGTATGATGAACTGATGATCGGACCTAAGTTCGTGGAGTAGCTAGACTTTTGTCATGAGATAGTAACTTTAAATACTGTTAGGAAATCAGAGAATTAAACTAACCCTGCTATAACAAACCATCAGGTAACTCATTCCTTTCTGGAATGATTCTGCAGCCAGAGGTAGTCCTAGCGCCAGGGATGGGAACACTCACTTGGAAAGAGTTACACTCACTTGCTATTTTCTCATCTCCGAAGCATGTTATCAAAAAACAGTGTATGAGGCACTTTTACCTTGTGGTTTTATCTCAAACTTTTCCGAATTAAGTAAGGGTCGCACACGCATACCAAAGTCGTGACAGAGCGTTGAAGGAAACTCTCCACGAGGTGAGTGTAATTTGCATTCACCTCGTGGAGACTCTGCCTCAGCATATCAAAATCTTTCCAATTTTTATTGACGAGTAACTGACCTGATTATGTGTCGAACCCATACAGATTTGTTTTGTTTCCTAACTCGTGCGCAGAGAAAGACCCACTGCGAACTTTTGCCCCGTGTGAACGTTTGCCCCGCATTACTTTATACACCTTTTCTCCCAGGCATTAAATCATAAATTCTTTACGAGATACTTTCAAAAATTGCTTCATGATTTTCTATTCCGGACAGAAAATTAAAATGAACTTATTCTAGGAATCTTCAAAGGGCTTTACGGGAGTATCAGGAGTTTTTAAAGGATTTTTTTCAGACAATTAGGCCGGAACAAAACTAATTTTCTTCTTTTGTCATAGTGCTCTTTGACTCGCCAAGGGGGAGGACAATAAATAATAAATGTATTTGATGAAAAAATACCCAAACAATTAGGCAAAATCGTTAAACTCATCGGATTTGTTAGGAATTTTTTAGATGACTCTAATTTAGCTTCAAAATTTTAATTTTTTTTTTATTAATTTATTTATGTCCCCCCTCAAAATGTTGAATTCCGACAAAAATTTCCGAGGGGAGCGTAACATAAGACAAAATTAAAATTTGTGTCAGCCTTATTCACGATTTTTTAAAGAAGTTCCCGAAGCATTTTTGTCAAGAATTTTCCAAGTATTTTTTGTACGGTTTTGAGAAGAACTAGTGAAAGAAATTCTGGAGGAGTATCTGAAACCTCTGTTGGAATTTCACAAGGAATTCTTAGAAAAACCCTTGGAAGAATTTCCGATGGAATCTCTGAAAGATGAACAAAACAAGGAAATAGTGAACACTCCTTAAAAAATCTATTAAAGAAATCCGTTACTGGATTCTCTCTGGATAATTTTGACGGAATATCTGAAGGATTTTTTTTTTAAATTGCCTGAAAAGAAGTTCTGTAGAAATCTCTTGTGGAATCTCTGTAGAAATCTCAGGAAGTTTAGAAAAACATCTAATGAAATCCCACGGAAATTTCCGAAAGAATCCAGGACAAGCTTCCTATAAAATATCTTCTTGAAAATATACAGAAAAATTTCTGAAAAATCCACTGAAACAGTTTATAAAAAAATATTTGGGGGTCTCCAGTTAGCCTAGTGGTTAAGACTATGGATCGCCAATCCGGAGACGGCGGGTTCGATTCCCATTTCAGTCGGGAAAATGTTCTCGACTCCCTGAGCATATCGTATAATTGTACTTGCCTCACAATATACAAATTCATGCAATGGCAGGCAAAGAAAGCCCTTCAATTAATAACTGTGGAAGTGCTCAAAAAACCCTAAGTTGAAGCGAGGCAGGCCAAGTCCCAGTGGGGACGTCAAGCCAAAAAGAAGAAGAAAAAAATATTTGAGAATTTTTTTTTGAAGAAATACCTGGGGAAATTTCCAAAGAGTTTTGAAATTGATCACTAGTGGTGTTTCAGAAACTGAATCAAATTTTAACCATCGTGCAAAACTGTAGTAGTTTTTCTGTACATAGTGACTAAGTAGACTAAGATTAAATATTGTAAGTAGGCCATGACTTTGTGAGGATAATAAAGGACATTCTGTCAAAGACCACCAAAGAGTACGGTTGTTAATTACTGGATTACTACATCTCAGAAGTGGGATAAGTTCCTGAAGCCTGAAAACTTTTTTCTCGATGGATGGATCAGCAGTTTCCAGAGTTCGGGAGAATCAAGTTCAGTTTCTAGAAAAACCAGCTGCAGGTATCGTTGCGAGAAGCACTGTGAATGCTGCAGCTATTTCGAGGATTCATTGTTCTGAAGCGAATTGTTCCGATGCAAAAAGTCAGCCGGCTAATGAATCAGCTGGTCTGGCTCCTTTTCCGAGTGTTCCTATAACCAGTGGAAGTCAAGAGCAGCAACATGCAGTTTTTGAATCAGCGAGTAGGAGGTACCAGCTCAACGAAATTTTGACCCTGTTGCCAACGTTTAGTGGAAGCTATGAAGAAGACGTTTGCCAGTTTATAACTGCTGTGGAAATTTCAAAGAAAATTCTGAATGTGGATGATGACATAATGAAGCTACTCCTAATGAAGCAAGTCGAAGGCAAGGCGAGGTCGTGGATATTTTCCTGTTCCAATATCGTCGCGAAGAACTATCAAGAAATCCTTGAAGATCTGTGGAGAATGTTTGGTACGGTTGAAAATTGTTTCGAGTTGCGGAGAAGACTAGAGAGGATCAAATGGAATGGACAACAAACGTTTTCGGATTATTGCCAGTCAAAAATTGTGATCGCCCGGAAGCTCAAGATGCCGGAGAACGAGTTGGTGCAATACATTGTCGAAGGGATTTTAAGCGATGAACTCAAAAACCAAGCAAGGATGCAAAATTTTCAAACCGTCTTTGAAGTTATTCAAGCTTTTCGAATGATCAAGTTCAGCACTTTTAATACTAAAAGAAGATTGGTAAGATGTTTCAAATGCAATCAACCAGGACATGTAGCGGTGAACTGTTCTGGAAATATCAAGAAGAGGTCCTTTGATGAACTCAAGTCTGACGAACCTTCACGAGCTGGTTTTGAAGATTCAAGTATTTATACACTGACGAAAAATTTAGACGAAAATTTTAAATCAAAGACCTTGAATCACAAAGAAAAGGAGGAAGGACGAGACGGTTTAGTAGACTTTAAATTTTTATTTGATAATTGTATTTATAAAGCACTTTTTGACACAGGGAGCCCAATCTCACTGATACGCCGAGGATTAGTTGAAAAGAAAAATATTACTGTTTTAACCGATTGCAAAAAATATCAGGGTATCGGCGGGACAAGGCTAAAGATATTAGGAATGTACAGTAACACTATATTAATTCAAAACGTTCGTTTCAGGATTCAATTCTATGTTGTACCAGATAAAACTATGGGCCTCTTCGATGTCATCATTGGACGTGACGTTATCATGTGCTCTGGGATTCGCACTGTAATTGATAATCACATCAAAATTGTCCCAGTGATTGAAAACTTGAAATCTGCAAATCTTCCTATGAAACAGGTAAATCAAAAAATAATTAATGTCAGTTCGAACATTTTTAAACAAATTCAAGATAACACTGATAAAGTTCCTAATGATCATTTGGCAAAATTTTTGAATGTTTTTAAAAAGTACTATTTGTTTTATGAAAAGCCCTCAAACCCTGAGACAAATTATGAGATGACAATAGTTTTAAAGAAAGGCGATTATTTTCATTATAAACCTAGAAGACTTTCATATGATCAGAAAAAGAAAGTTGATGCGAAAATTGACGAACTTTTGAAAAATGGAATTATTAAAGAGAGTGACTCTCCGTTTGCTAGCCCTATTGTGTTAATACCTAAAAAAGATAACGATATCAGAATGTGCGTAGATTATAGAAAATTAAACAAAGACACTGTTCGTGACAATTACCCTCTTCCAATTATAGATGACTTATTTGATAATCTGAGAGGAAAGCGAATGTTTTCTATTTTAGATCTCAAGTCAGGTTTTCACCAAATTAGGATATCTAAAAATTCAACGCAGTACACATCATTTGTAACTCATCGAGGTCAATATGAATATGTGAGAGTTCCTTTCGGCCTTTGCAATGCACCAGCAGTGTTTCAACGGTTTGTAAATAAAATATTCAAACATTTTATTGATGAAGGCAAATTAGTCGTTTATATAGATGATATTCTAATAGCAAGTGAGAGTTTTGAAGAGCATTTAGAAATTTTGGCAGAAGTATTAGAAATTTTGAGCAAAAATTTGTTGGAACTTAATTTGGACAAATGCAAATTTTTATTTAAAGAGATTGATTATCTTGGATACACTATTAACGAATATGGACGAAAACCGAATAAAACTAATATTGAAAGTATATCCAATTTTCCTCAACCAAAGAATTCTAAAGATGTTCAACGTTTCATAGGGTTAACGAGTTATTTTCGAAAGTGTATTGCAAATTTTGCTACTATTGCTAGACCACTTTATAATTTGCTAAAAAAAGATTCAGATTTTGTGTTTAAAGAGGAACAAATTCAGTCCTTTGAAATTCTAAAGAAAAAATTGATAACTTCTCCAATTTTGGTTATTTATAATCCACATGCTGAGACACAGCTTCATTGCGATGCTAGTTCCCATGGTTTTGGAGCAGTTTTACTTCAGAAGCAGTCTGACAACAATTTTCATCCAGTGAGCTACTTCAGCAAGAAAACAGATGTCTTTGAATGTAAGCTCCATAGTTTTGAGCTTGAAACATTAGCTGTAGTGCACGCAATCAAAAGGTTTCATGTTTATTTGGCCGGAACTTGTTTTAAAATTTTCACTGACTGCAGGGCTCTTGTACAAACATTATCTAAAAAGGACGTGAATCCGAAAATTAGCAGGTGGGCATTGTTTTTAGAAAACTACAATTACGTTTTAGAATACAGAGAGGATGATAAAATGAGGCATGTTGATGCGCTTAGTAGAAAAGATATGAGCAATAAAAATAAAAAAGAAACATCATGTAGTATAGATAATGTTAATAAATTCAATGAAACAGGTAATTCGAATTGTGAAACTATTGGCATACTTAATGAATCAAACATAGAACAAAACATTATAACGGCACAAGAACAAGATAGCAAACTGTTGAATATAAAGCAGTTATTAGAGCGATCAAATTTTCCTGGATTTATTTTATTGAATGGTGTATTATTTAAAACGGACAGCGGTAAAAATTTACTAGTTGTTCCAAAGTCCATGATTGATAATGTCATACGGTTGTATCATCATAATTGTGGCCATATTGGTATAGATAAAACTGTTTTTGAAATTAAAAAATATTATTGGTTTAGTAGTATGAGAAAAATTGTGAAAAGCTTTATTAAAAATTGTCTCACATGTATATTTTATAATCCTTCCTGTAAGAAGGAGGGATATTTGAAAATTGTTGATAAAGGAAATATGCCTTTTGGAACTTTACACATTGATCATTATGGACCGATAAAATTACCATCTTCAAAAAGGTTTAAATATCTCCAGACGTTGAAAAATACAATATTGAGTCATTTATTCAAAATAATCAATCAGAAAGAGAAAATTTAAACATAGAGGTTGTCAGGGAAAACTCCAGGTTGAAAAATGTAGAAGTTCAAAATTACAATAAAAGAATAACAGATAAAAAGCGAATAAAATGTCCCGATTATAAAGAAGGAGATTTTGTGGTTTTGAAAACTATTGTGTCACATAAATTGGCTCCGAAGTTTGTAGGTCCTTATCAAATAAAAAAAGTTTTGCCAAATGAAAGGTTTGTTGTAACTGACATTGAAGGATTGCAAGTTTCAAGTGTTCCTTTTAATTCGGTCTGTTCTCCTCAAAATATGAGGAAATGGGTACATTATGATGTCAATGATGATGATATCGATGAGGACATCGCGTTAATCAGGATGGCCGAAATGTAGTAGTTTTACTGTACATAGTGACTAAGTAGACTAAGATTAAATATTGTAAGTAGGCCATGACTTTGTGAGGATAATAAAGGACATTCTGTCAAAGACCACCAAAGAGTACGGTTGTTAATTACTGGATTACTACAAAAACTAATGACTATGTCGCAACCTGCATTTGTTGCGGCAAGCCATCTTATGCGACATTGGTTTGTCCCAACTTGAACTGATTAGGACAAAGATCGTACACCACGAGTTTAGCGATTTTCAAGGGGTAACTTCGAGTCAGTAAACACTGCAACGCTGTTGAATATCTACCATCAATCAGTTCCAATTTTAGGTAGGCTATAATCGGTTATTCACAAGTTGATAAATACGCAACAAATTTAGCTTCAGTTTTGTCACCGACAAACATTTTCGAGATTGTGTCATTTTATGTTACCAGTTGGGCTACACCGGTTCTGTTACAATTACACCTTAAATTGTCGCACCTTCTTTGTTGCTTGTTTTATGTTTAGGATGAGGAGCGATTACAATCATAAGTCAACAAATAAATCTTTTAATAATCATAAATCACAGGTACCTAGAAGTTTCATAAATAATGTTTGTAATTTCATAAATTTTCATCAGGATTCTATTGTACAAGCATTATGATACATTGACGCAATTTTTCACTTTTTACCGACGAAACTGAGGTTATAAAGTACTAGTTTCATAACTAAGGGTTGTGATTTCATACAATTTCGTCATGATTGTGGACTACATGCGTCATGATATTATGACAACATTTTCTACTTCTTATCGATAGATCTAAAATCAAAAATGACAAATATTAGTTTTATTATGGTGTCATAAAATTTCGTCTTGATTCTAGAATACATGTGTTATGATTGCATTCCACAATTTATCATTTTCAAAATTAAATACGAAAAACGTAATGTCGACGCAATATTATAGTGTAACGAGTTAATACGATGATTTTTATGTGTATTTTCATTACATGAAGCACACATTTATCCCAAAATCATGGTGCATTTTGTTCTGGTTTCTGCTTAAAGATTCCCCAGACAACCAGTAATCGTATAAGATGTTGCATAAGATGATGAAGGGAGGCCATATGCGTGCATGCCTCCATTTAGGCGCATGTAAAATGTACGCAAATCGCCTTCACTTTATCATCTTATGCAACATTTTATACGTTCACTGATTGACTGGGTCATTAGGATCTCAGAAGGTTTCAGAATCTTCAGAATTAGGGGTTAAAGAATATCTCCAAAAAAAGCGTGGTGGTTTCAAGAAGCTCCTTAAATATTAGACGTAAAATTGTTATTCGGGTCAGGATAGCTATCCGTAATAGCACTTGTCAGATAAATTTTCTTGCAAAAATCTATACCTGTTCCACTATGACCCCCTACCGCTCAAATTCCTTGTTTCGCAAGCACACTCAAGGCTCCAAGAGCACGGTAAATCACTTGAATCTGACAGCTCGAGTGTGCCCCCAAATAATGCATCGAGGCAGGGTTATACGCTCAACACGCGGTTGATGGCGCAACTCACTAGACTGGACTGGATCTGGAGGCCATGTGGAGGCCGGGGAGAGGTTGATTGAAATGTTTCACACCATTTAGCATCCGGAATCACCTTGCCGGGTATTATTGAGCAGTCTTGCCCGTATAAATTACCTTTCACTCCCCACAGAATCCCAAAGATTCACCAAAACAAAACAACAAAAAAAAATCTCCGTCTGAAATTCATCTTAAACCAAATGGACTTGGCGACTTCTTAAAAAATGATAGATTCCTCTTGGCGACGGATTTTTGTGGATCGTCTCTTGTGCCGTCGTCGTCGTCCATTTACGGATTAGAATTTAATCAGATTAAATCAAGAGCAACCCCGCTCCATTCCGGCGGAGCGCATCGTTTCAAACCCGTTTCACAACGCAACCCGTCCTGTTCCTTTTGTAGTCTACAGAGTGATTCGAGTACTACAAGAAGCGGTAGCAAATCGCTCTCGTGTAAAGCATCACCCCGGCGGCGGTAGCGGTGATTGTCCGTGTGATGCGCTTGTTTTGCAACTCTAAAATAGGCTACTGATCGCACTCGAGATTGGATGAACCACCCACGCAACATCCGTCGTCGCTGGTCGCGTCTTTCTCTTTCACTTTGAATGTGCGCGACCCAGCGACAACGGTTCGAATGACACTTGGGGAGCGGTGCTAAACGGAACGCGTCGTTGTCGGTTCGGTGCCATTGAACTTGATACTGGCCATAAATCATGCCTTCACTTACATTTTAATTACCATGAACTAGATTTCTGAGGGTCTGTGACTTGGGATATCTCAGGGTGGCGAGCGGCGCAGTATAGTGATAAGTTTTGCGCGATTAAGCCGTAAAAAGTATACGTTTTTGGATCAACCAGTTGAGATACCTTACAAGCAGCGAACGGGGTAGAGTTTGTATCCGTCGTGTTGAGGTCCTAACTATGAGGGTGCAATTTGTTGTTGGGTTCAGAATTGTGATGGTTGACAAATTGCTTTCGGGTGTTGGTCGTTGAACATAGCAATGGTCATATTTGAATTTTTAGCGCATTTTCGCATGCTTTACCTACTTGAATATTAGGAGGTGAGCACCAGCATCTTCTCACCCATACGGGTGCGTCTGAAGCTTGAAATATCGGTCGCTTGGTCTTAAGGACCTCTGTTGTTCTCGTTATTGTTTTCTCAGGTTTAGACTTATTTGGTTACATTTTAGTTTCTGAACAACTGTGTAAAATTGAGCAGGATCGCTTATGTATTTCTATCAGTACCTTCCTTTGGTACGGGCCGAAAACTGCGAGCATGTTTAGGGAAGATCGGGTAACCAATCCAGGAGGGAAATATGATCTCAGGCCGATATGGAAGGTGGAGGGGAACACGCCAAAACCACTCAGCACTAAAGTGCATAATGTAACCCTTACACATTCACAAAACTCAGCTCCTGCATCCACGAAATCGTGAAATTCGCAAAAAAAAATTGTACGGTAATCTAGCTAGGTTTACTACTGACCTTGGTCAACAAAAAAATATCGGCATTTCGCATCTAGAAGAGCGTACGAGCTGTTTTTGTGAATGCGTCGCTGTTACACATTTTTTGGCATAGTCTGGAAATTATGCACTTATGAGTAGGTCTTACACAATTAAGGTGCTGAGCGGTTTAAGCGTGAATGTAAATCTGGTGCAAATCTGAGCGTCTGTTCGAAGAGGAACGGTTCACAACAGCGCCTATTTCCCATATTAGAGACGGCTGATTGGCGTCCGAGTGCCAGGGCTCAACTGCGCATTACGGTTCATTGGATTGTGAGGGGTTAGTTTCTTTCCTAGCGAGCCAGCCGTAGAAAAGGGTTGCAACAAAAAATCAGCAACCGGGGCCGACTGCGATGCTCCAGAGAGGTAATTGGACGTAGAACTGCAGATCTCTCCACTTCATCGGGAACACCTGCATACTCGCTGATCTACTGAAGGATCGCGGGTTCGGCATCGCAGCACTGTAGGAAATGTGATGGACAGGATCCATTATGCAAACTGAAACGAACTCTGACCCCGGAAGTCAATTGCTCCGCCCCAGAGGAGGACGGGCCAAAGTCCCAAGCAGGTGGTCTGAGCCGCGGCCGCTTCGGGGTG